>NW_007252147.1:796772-823417 GCF_000164805.1 Carlito syrichta
TCCCGCCGCTCGGGCTCCCCGCCACGCCCTTCCTGGGGCCCCCGCTCCGGAGGACAGGTGGGCCGGAGGAGGCAGTCTGCGGAAAGCCGGAGCTGTCCCCGACCTCGGTCTCCCCCGCCCCATCACGCCCCTCCAGGTCGCTGTAAGCAACCTGATCGGGTTTGCTCCCCGGGTTCGGGCGCGGACGCTCGTGCTGGGCTCCGGCTTCAGACCCGCTGGGGGCCGCCCCCTCCTGGCGACTCCTCCCTGGAGTTGCAGGGCCGGAGGGTCTTGCCGCGCCTCGCTCCGGGCGGGGGCTCGGTTCCCCGCGATCTTGGCACGCAGGGTGAAATCGACAGGTGTCGTCGACAGGCTTTAAGCCTGAACATGGCACCCTCCCTGGGTCTTCTAGTTTCAGACAAGGGCTGGGAGGTGACAGTCCACGCACTGCTCCAGACTGGATGCTGAAACAGAAACCCTGGAAAGCTCTTAAAAGAAATCTGAATAGAAATACCCGAGGTAGACCGAACCGTAACCTTTTTCTGCATAAATTCTTTGTGAATATTAAACATAGTTTTCTCCCTATCGGGAATGGATCAGGAACTCTGGTTCATTTAAATTACAATCACTTTGGCTTTTTAAAATTTTTTTAAAATTTTTTGGCCATGGGTCAGTTTGTAAAGGTCACTGACTTTCCCTGACAAAGTATTCCTGAATGATATCAACAGCTATCAGATCTTTCACAAAATCTTTTCTCAAACCCTAAACCACTTTGCATGGATCATTTATAAATGAAAACAAAATTTTTTTTGCAATAGAGTCCAAGAATTGTTTGCTGTCCATTACCTTGGATCCCAAGTGCTGTGAAGGAGATAGCTACCCAAAGGATATAATTGGTTCCCTCAATTCTCCAGGGCAATTTGGAAAGTGTAATTTAATCGTTAAAGTCCATGTGCCTCCACACAACTTAACACGATCTCCTTACTGTAGTTATCATGATGGTAAGGGTTTGAAATGCTTGATTGTTCAGGAACAATCTGAACTTTGGAGAGTTTCACAGTCATAAGTGATAGCCCTCACTAAACACTTGTTATAGCTGAGTTATGTAGACCAGAGAATAGAAAAGGTCAGATTTTGGAGTCAGACGATAAAAGACCAAATTCCCTTCTGTGCCACATACTGGCCTCTGAGGAGTTACTTACCTGTTCTACCACCCATTTCCTTTTATGAATAACCTGCCTAATAAAAGAAATGGTGAGAATTAATATGATGCCTGTAAAGCACCCATTACTGTGTCAGACATAGGTGGTGTGCTTGTAAATGCTGATTCCTTTTTTTATTGGAAGATCTAAATTAATGAAAGGATCAACAGTGTTTGTATTGCAAGATTCTGTATTGGTGAGATGTCAGTTTTCACCAAGTCATTTATAGCTGCCACCCCATTTCAATGACAATTCCAGCAAACTGTTTTGTGGAAATTGGCAAGCTGGCCGGCCTCCGTGGCTCAGTCTATCAGCCCAACACTTTGGAAGCCCAAGGACAGTGGATTGCCTGAGCCCGCAGGTTTGAGACCAGCCTGGGCAACCTGGAGAGACCTCGTCTCTACAATGGAAAAAAAAAAATTAGCTGGGTGTAGCAGCACGCGTTTGTACTTCCTAGCATTGACTAGACCTTTTCTATGTCTAGATATGTTCATGCACAGATACCACTGTGTTACAGTTGCCTACAGTATTCAATAGAGTAACATGCTGTATAAGTTTGTAGCCTAGGAGCAATAGGTTATATATCATATAGCCCACATGTGTAGTAGGCTAGACCAGGGATCCCCAACCCCCAGGTAGCAACCCGGATCCCAGTTTGTGAACTGTTAGGAACTGAGCCACACAGCTGGAGGTGAGCAGTGGATGAGCAGAGCTCCAAATTCCGTCAGATCAGTGGCGGCATTAGACTCTCATAGGCGTGTGAAGCCTAATGTGAACTGTGTATGCAAGGGATCTAGTTACACGTTCCTTTTGGGAATCTAATGCCTGACTATTCCCCTTCTGCTGCTGTCTGTGGAAAAATTGTCTTCCACAAAACTGGTCCCAAAAGGTTGGGGACAGCTGGGTGAGACCATCTAGGTTTGTGAGAGTACACTCTGATGTTTGCACAACAATGAAATTACCTAACAACGTATTTCTCAGACTGTATTCCCATCATTAAGGAATGTATGACTGTATCTGGCTATTACCCACTTAAGTTTGCTGCATTTTCCAGTGTCTGAATATTTTTTAAGGGTATAGTTCTTTGTAAAACAAAATATTTTCATTGTTAAAAAAGTAAATGAGCTTATATGATGCAATATATGCCCCAATGTCCAATCTGATAATGATTTTGGAAGCACTTTTAACAACTGAACCAACATCAAGTGCAAAATAAAGGAAATTTTCCCTCATCTGGAATATTTGTCACAAAATAAAAATGAAATCTATCAGATAAGGCCATTGCTTTGTGTTTTAAATTGTTTTGAAGAATAACTTTTCAAGTATTAAATACTTTATTTTTAAAATGATTTTTACTTAGAATTTATTTTGCATTGATGCTTTCTTTTAGTGGTTTTTATTATAAAATACCTATAATAGATAGTGATCATGATTACATATGATTGAAATATATAATCTTGTTCAACATATTGGTTCATAATAATAATAAATCATGCTTTTATCATCTTTTTTAAAAAACTAAGCAGACTTATGGAACTTATAATATATTCCTAGCACAGAAAAATGATTCATTATTATTATAGTTATTCATTATATTAAAATATGTAAAGTGTTATGAAAAAATAGAAAATGGCATGATTTCAGAAATTCCACATTTTTGTTCCTGAATCTCTCTCTTTTTTTTTTTTTTCTTTTTTAAAATTTGAGCTAGGGTCTTACCCCATCACCCAGACTGGAGTGCAGTGGCATGATCACGGCTCACCGCAGGCTCAACTGCCTGTGCTCTGGTGATCTTTCTGCCTCAGCATCCCAAGTAGTTGGGATTTCAAGCATGGACCACCACGCCTGGCTATTTTTTTTTTATTTTTGTAGAGACAAGGTTTTGCTGTGTTGCCCAGGCCAGTCTCCAACTTCTTGTCTAAAGCAATCTTCCCACCTTGGCCTTCCAAAGTGCTGGGATTACAGGTGTGAGTCACTGTGTCCAACCTCCTGAGTCTCGAAGATTAACAATTGAGAATTTGGAGACACTTCTACAGTAACCAGTAGATCTCTATAACATTCTTAGTATCTGCTGGAAGAAAGAGAGCTTTTTTCACATCTTTATCTTATCTCAAAAATCCTATCTGTTTCACAATTACATCCAAGTTCTGACAATTAAGTTCGTGAACTCATCCTAGAAAAAGTGTTATATACCTTACTGCTGAGTATAACTATAGTCACTTTTGAAGTTCTCCTCTGAGAGGTTGTGCACTGATGCCAGCACCTAGTCCATCTGTCAAAGCAATTCTGGAACTCTTTTTCTAAAACAGCCATCAGAGCTGTTATTGTATCACCCTTGATGTCCTGAATGTCATCAAAATATCTTCCTTTCGATATTTCCTTTATCTTTGGGTGAAGAAAAAAGTCACTGGGGGCCAGATCAGGTGACTAGGGAGGGTGTTCCAATACGGTTATTTGTTGACTGGCTAAAACCTCCCTCACAGACAGTGCTGTGTGAGCTGGTGTGTTGTCTTGATGTAAGAGTTCCTTTGGGACCATTTTTTGTACACACCTTTCTTGTGCCGAGATTTTCAGTTAAAATTTTCCTAACTGTCTCTCCATCGATGTTTGTTTGGTCTGCTATGCTTCTCACAGTAGAGTTTACATTTTAATGAGCAAAGACAGTCATTATGCAGTGTGTTAGAAGGTGATAAATACTATGAGCAAAATAAAGCAGAGAGGCTGAGTGCAGTGGTTCACACCCGTAACCCTAGCACTTTGGGAGGCTGAGGTGGGAGGATTGTTTGAGCCCATGAGTTTGAGACCAGCCCAGGAAACATAGCAAAGCCTTGTCTCTACAAAAATTAAAATAAAAAAATTAGCCAGGCATGGTGATATGTGTCTTTAGTCTCAGCTACTTGAGAGACTGAGGTAGAGGTGATCCCAGGAGGCCAAGGCTGCAGTAAACCGTGGTCCCACTCTAGCCTGGAAGACAGAGTGAGAATCCGACTTAAAAAAAAATTTTTTTTTAAACAAAAGAAGGAGAATGAGGAGTGCTGACTGAGAAGCTGCCATTTCAAGGAGGGCAGAAGCTGGGCGCGGTGGCCCATGCCTGGAAGCACTTTGGGAAGCAGAGGTGAAAGGATTGCTTGAGCTCAGGGGTTTGAGACCAGCCTGGGCAACTTGGCAAGAACTTGTCTCTAACATAAACCAAAAAATTTGCCCAGCGTGGTGGTGCATACCTGTAGTTCCAGCTACTTGTAAGTCTAAGGCAGAAGAATCACCTGAGCCCACCAGGTAGAGGCTGCGGTAGCAGGGAGTGTGCCATTGCACTCCGGCCTGGGTGACAGAGTGAGACTCAAACTCAAACTCAAAAAAAAAAAAAAATGGAGGGCCGAGGATAGGCCTCACTGAAAAGCTAACATTTAGCAAAAACTTGGAGGATATCTTGTTTGCTTAAGTGGGAACAGACAATGCAAAACAGTAGCTGCCTGCCTGGTATGTATGAGTAACCCCAAGAACACCAGTGTGTCCACAGTGGTGTGAGTGCAGGGAGCAGTGGCAGAAAATGAAACTAGCAACAGGAACCAGGCTATGCTGGACCTTGTAGACCATTATGCAGTCTGTGGCTTACAAGAGAAGTCACATGGGAGCTATCGGAAGGTCTTGCAGAGAAGACTGACCTAATTCGACTTATGTTGTAAAAGTGCATCCCTCTTCAACAAGTGCTGGTGAGGCTGAGAGGAAAGGAAACACTTCTGCACTGTGGGTGGAAATGTAAGCAAGTTCAACCTTTGTGGTAAGCAGTGTGGCGATTTCTCAAAGAAATACAAATTGAGCTTCCATCCAATCCACAATCCCACTTCGGGAACCCAGAGAAACATAAATCGCTCTACTAAAAAGACACCTGCACACCTGTTTAAAATACTGCAGTACTATTTACAAAAGCAAAAACACGGAACCAACCTAGATGCCCACTGAAAGAGGACTGGATCAAAAAAGATATGGTGCATATACACAATGGAATATTATGCAGCCCTGAAGAAGAAAATCATGTGCTTTGCAGTGACATGGATGCAGATGGAGACCATCACTCTAAGTGAACTATCCCAGAAACAAAAAACTGAATACCGCATGGTATCACTCAGAAGTAGGTGCTGATCACTGAACACATGGACACAAGGGTGGGATCAACAGAAGCTGAACACTGCTAAAAGAGTGAGGGAAGGAGGGAGGAGGGATAAGTGGCACACAACCACACCCTAGGTACCAGGTCCACCATCAAGGGGAGAGGGGGTTCGCTGGAAGCCCAAACCCCACCTGCACGCAATTTACTTATGTAGTAAATCCTCATGTATACCCTGCAAGTCTAAAATACAAATTAGGCCGGGCTCAGTGGCTCAGCCTATAATCCCGTGCTTTGGGAGGCCGAGGTGAGTGGATTGCCTGAGCCCGCGGATTCGAGACCTGCCTAGGCAAATTGGCGAGACCTCCTCTCTCCAAATAAATCAAAAAAATTAGCCGGGCGTGGTAGCTGCATGCCTGTAGTTCCAGCTACTTGAAAGGCTGTTTTGAACGTGGATTCCAGATGTCTAAAGAGTGCTTCTCAGATTGTCTGCCACAGGGCTTGTTGGTTTTGTTTTGTTTTCATTTCTCTTACAGACTAATACTTTTGTAAAATACAGGCAAACAAATTGCTAGAAAAATTGAATAAAGAGCTGATATACAAACCTCCATTTTGTTATATATAACATAAAGTTACTCCGTCCAATTGCTAAAAAGGTTTTAAACCCTTTCAACTTCTGCACCTCTTTTGTTGCAGATGAGTAACAAATATTTCATGAACTAGTGGACTAGTAACACATTTTTCCTGGTTGGTACAGATCTGAGTCACACTTTGAAAACCTACGTATTAGACATCCAAGCAGACATGTCAGGAAGACAGCAGGACATTCAAATCTACATTGAATGGTCACCAAACGGCAGGAGCAATGTCTATACATTTCATTTTGAAGAGAATTGAAGATGAATTCTGGTTCAATAGCTATTCATTGGTTATATACCACTTCTGAAGCACCATACTAGCTTTTCATGGCAGTGCTATGGGGAAGAAGCCGATTAAGATCTGTGGTCGGCAGGGCTCAATGGCTCAGCCTGTAATTCCAGCACTTTGGGAGCCCAAGGCAAGAGGATTGCCTGAGTCTGCGGGTTCGAGACCAGCCTAGGCAACTTGGTGAGATCTTGTCTCTACAATAAATCACAAAAACTAGCCAGACATGGTGGTGTGTGTCTGTAGTTCCAGCTACTTAGAAAGCTGAGGTGAAAGGATCACCTAAGACCAGCAGGTCAAAGCTGCAGTGGCCATGAGCATGCCACTGCCCTCCAGCCTGGGTGACAGAGTGAGACTCCAACTCAAAAAAGAAAAAAAGATCTGTGGGCAATCTGGCCATGCTAGTAATCTGGCATCCCTTTGAATAATTTTAAAAAATGTGTTCACCACTTATCTAATAGAAGTAGGGGAAACCAATTTCTGTTAACAAACACATACAGTCTTTCTTTACATTTAGAATAATTGAGTAAACACAATTTTCCAAACAAGACAACTTTGGGGGAGTGTGCTGAATGGTTCACATTTATTTATTTGTTTGTGTATTAATTTAGAGTCTCACTCTATCATTCTGGCTGGAGTGCAGTGGTGAGACTGTAGTTCACTGTAACTTTGAATTACTGGGCTCAAGTAATTCTCCCTCCTCAGCCTCAGCAACCAGGACTAAAGGTAGGTGTCACTATGCCTGTAGTGTGTGTGTTTGTGTTTGTGTGTGTGTGTGTGTGAGAGAGAGAGAGAGAGAGAAAGAGAGAGAGATGCCTTCTTGCTATGTTGCCTGGACTCAAAACTTGAATATTAAGACTCGCTGAACTCAGGAATAGGAGTATTGCCTTTTGGTTGATTCTCATGATTTATACCCTCACATGCCAAAACTTTTCAACATAGATTTTATTTCAAAGCTGAAGCTACTTGGTTGAGAGAAAAATAAATGTATCACTCTCCTAGTATGTACACAGTCCCCTGTGGAAACTCAAACTGACAACCTGTTTGCAATGGAATCCAGGCAAGTGTAATATCTTTTGAAGAATGCCCTTTCAGGCAGCATCGACTGCTTTCCCCTTGGTTGCCCAGCATGGCTGTCCTCACCCTCTTCTGTTTTGACTCTGAGGAAAGCATTTCATCCCAAATTTTACAGGTGGGATTTAGAGAGTTTCATAGCTTGTCTAATGCAACTTATCCAGAAAGTGACGAATGCAGTCTTTGACATAATTTTATAACTTTATATTTTGGTTTATTTACTGAGTTGGAGTCCCAGTCTGTTGCCCAGGCTGGAGTGCAGTGGCACAGATCATGGTTCACCACAGCCTTCAACCCCTGGGCTCAAACAATCTTCCCTCCTCGGCCTCTCAAGTGACTGGGACTACAGGCGTGTGCCACCCTGCCTGGCTAATTTTTTAATTTTTTGTGGAGACAGGTTCTCATTATATTGTCCAGGCTGGTCTTGAACGCCTGGCCTTAAATGGTCTCCTGCCTCGGCCTCCCAAAGTGCTGGGATTACAGGCATGAGCCACCGCACCTAGCCTTTATCTTTTACTTTAAATACAGTGTTATTTGAGTGACTTAATTTTGATACATTGTGCACCCTAATGGTAACAATCAGCAACACGTAGAACTGGTATTCACAGGCTCTTGTGGCTTGATGGCATTAGGACTGTCACCACTGTACAGTGACTCTCCCACCACCAACTGTTTTGGGTTATGGGGAGCATGGTCTTACTCATACTCACAGATCTACTTGCTACGTAAGTCCACGTGGCCCCACTTTTTCCTTCTCAGCTCTTTTGTTGGCCTTTCTGGACACTTCTGCAGCCTGTAGATGAGTTGTAGGGCCCTGCCTTCCCTTGTGGAAAGAGCCAGCAATTCTGGACCCGGGTGGGGCCCGTGTCCTCCTTAGATCCCAGTAGACTCAAGCCATTCTGTGCAGAAGTAGTAAAAATGCCCTTCTCAGCTGGGAGTGGTGGCTCATGCCTATAATCTCAGCACTTTGGGAGGCTAAGGCGGGAGGATTGCTTGAGCCCAGGAGTTTGAGACCAGCCTGGGTAGCATATCAGGACCCTATCTCCATATTTAAAATAATAATAATAATAACAATGTCTTTCTCTTCAAGTATACAGATCCTAATTTCTCATTGATGTTTTAGTCCATCTTTCCTGGAATTGCCACAATGTGGCCTTTCTTCCAACAGCTTAGGTTCTGTTCTAGGGTTAAGCTTTTCTATCTGTTTCTCTCATTTCTGAAGTTGAGTACTCTTCTGGGACGCTCTCAGTTCCTCATGCAATAGATTGTGGTAGTTTTCCCAGGCACTTAGAAAGCATGTGGTCATCCCAGCATTTTAGGGGTCAAATAAGGACACTTCTTTCTCCCAGGCATTAAATAGGGTCCTCCACCTCTAGTTTCTGAGCTAATTCTTTTTTTAAAAAGTATATAATTTTAAAAGAGGTGAGAGAGTCACTCACCAAAATAACAGGTAATAAAAATCCATCTCATATCTAATTTGTTAGATGATCCTTTTGTAAACCCAATCTGAAACTTATAAAGATGTTTTTAAAGAATCAGAGAAGTATTTTCAGCTGTGACTTATTGACTCATGACATTTCCACTCAATTAATAAAATTAATTGCTAAATATCTTCATGTTTTAGGGAGATGTTTTCAGCATCCCCTGGAAGAACAGATAGTCAAACATGAATTGGGAACACGAAGAAATTACTAAGCATGTTCCGGTTAATTTCCAACTTCATTGGTTGGTATTGTGACTTATGACTCATTCCATCAAATGGGCATCCCCTTGGGGTGTCTCTAAAAAAAGATGACAGAAAGGCTTGGTGCTTCACTCAGATCACAAGGTTACAATCTTTACTTCCTTAAATCCAGCTGCAAAGGATTATGAATTTTCTTAAGAAAAAAATTTCTCTGGAACAATACAAAGAAGCTTTTGTTAGAGAGCTTTTAGATCTGCTTTCAAGAATAGTCAACCAATTAACTCAACATATATTTTGTTAAATACCTATGTTCGACACTATGTTAGACGATGGAGATATAAAGGAATGAGACACCATCCCTGCCCTAAAGTCCAGAGAAGAAAACATTCATGTAAATGAGCTGTTACAACACAATGTAATACTTGGTCTAATGGAAAAGCAGAGGAAAGAGTGACTGAGCCTACTGGCTTTATAGAGGTTTCATCTGAGTTGGGCTCTAAAAATTAATTAGGAGTTGAGCAAGTAATGAGGACAAAGAAGAGCATTACAGACTGAGGCAGGGAAAGAGGAAGGTGCAGTGGAATGAGAGGACACACAGCTGGGTAGGGCCCTGGCACAGGCGAACAGTCAAGAGTCATGTGTCATCAGAGCCCTAGCTCTCAACCCAAGGCACAAAGACTCCTGGGCCATAGCAGTGTGTCAGGGCTATAGGAAACACCGGCTGTTGCAGTTGCCTGATACTTTGTGTGTGTTCAATTTTATATCAATTTTAGTTTGTAGTGACTTTTGACATTAAAACATTTAAAACAAACATGAGTGTATTATAGAGTGAAATGTGAAAACTTCATGAATTTCTTATATGAAACAAATATATCTCAGTTGTAGAAGTCTATTTCAAGCTCTAACACTTCTCACCATCTGCCTACTATGGACCCTGTGGTCTCAACCTCCGCAGCTCTTAGGGGTCTTCAGTTGAGAAGCAATGGAATAAAACATGGGTTGGGTTGGGGAGAGAGGCAGAAAATAAGACCAGAACAATAATATTTCTGATACCTTTCAGGACCTTGTTTATACAGCGTTTCATATATCAGACAGGGAATATTTAAGCAGGGTAATGTCAGGATTGAATCTCTTATTTAAAACATTCCGTGAAATGTTGGCAAATAAAATAGAGGGAAGGAAATAGGACAGTTCAAAAAACTATCGCTACCATCTAGATGAGTGACAGGTATACCTGAAATGAAGCAGAGGCTAAAAGGAGATGGACTGAGAGATATTTAAGAAAGAAAATGAGCCGGGCTCGGTGGCTCAGCCTATAATCCCGCACCTTTGGGAGGCTGAGTGGATTGCCTGAGCCCGTGGGTTCGAGACCCGCCTGGGCAACTTGGTGAGACCTCATCTCTACAATAAAAATCAAAAATTAGCCGGGCATGGTAGCGCACGCCTGTAGTTCCAGCTACTCGGAAGGCTGAGGCGGAAGGATTGCTGAAGCCCAGCAGGTTGAGGCTGCGGTGGCTGGGAGCGGCCACTGCACTCCAGTCTGGGTGACAGAGTGAGATTCCGAGAGAGAGAGAGAGAGAGAGAGAGAGAGAGAGAGAGAGATAAAGAAGAAAAAAAGCTCCTGAAAGAGAATTGGTTAACTTTGACTCTGCTAAATTGTGGGGCCTGTGGTACAGTCATTCTCATCCATTCACTCCTTCATTCAATATTCAGCAATTGTTAAAAACTATGAACTGAATTAGACAAGTAGTTGGAAGTGTCCAACAGATAGAGGAAATTCAGGCCTGAGATTTAAGCGATGTCTTAGGCTGAGAATATAGAAATGGAAGTCGCTGATGTGTTTAGAGGTGATGGCTAAAGCTACAGGGAATATATGATGTCACCAAGAGAGTGCAAAGAATGAGAAAGGAGGATTAGGACAGAGCCCAGGGGAAAACGAATCTTTCAGTGTCAGGGAGTGGACAAACCTGGAGAAAGGTTGTCACCATGTTTAGATGCGACCTCTTCCTAGTTTTCTTTTATATTTTCCTCCGTGATGCCTATAACACAATTTATTTGGACTTTGTAGACGCAAATTCTTTGGAAATTTGGCCGGGCACAGTGGCTCATGCCTGTAATCCCAGCACTTTGGGAAGCCAAGGCAGGAGAATTGCTTGAGTCCAGGAGTTCAAGACTAGCCTGAACAGCATAGCGAGACCTCATCTCTATAAAAAAAATATTTTTTTAAATCACACATACACACACACACAAATTCTTCAAAAAGTTGAAAGACTCTACATGGTCTTTCTACATATCATGTGAAATCTTGTCCTCATTTAAGATCATTAAGTCTCACATGACATAAATCTATCAGCCTCTTCTCAATTAAACATTTAACTTGAGTGTAAAATTAAATTAGACCAATTACGGCAGTCAATTGCATTACTTTAATAAATTCTGCCAGTTTACAAATTAGGCAGTTATAATTATTTTTTGAAGGGAAAGAGGAGGACATTGTTCAAAGAGATGGGTCCCCTAGGACCTATAATTACAGATAAAATGAACCTTAGAGCTAATCAGGGATTCAAGTTTCTTTCCTGGGGACTCGTCCTTCTAGTGTGAGTCAAACTCTGGGCCAGTTATTCTGGCAAGAGGAAAATATAACACATCAGAAGCTCTGGGACGCCCACGACACCCACTGGAGCCCAACTTCCTCTCCACATCGGAATCTAGGGGCAGATTCCCAGAAGGGCGCGCTCTCGCTGCAAGGGGTAGAAGCGGCCCCCAAGGATTCTGAGCGGGCCGTCTTCATAACATCCTTCCCTTCTGGCTCCCAGAGTTCACACCCAGGCGGATTCTCCTTCGGGAGAGGATGCAGTGAGTGTAAAGCTTGGACCGCGCCCGTCAGACTTGGGGTCAGGCGGGGTCACTGTCATCCAATCATTCAAGCTGCAAAACTCTCCTTGCTAGTTAAAAAAAAAAAAAAAAAAAAGGCCGATCTCATCCTGTGGGCGTTTGGTGACGTCACGTCATGACAACCAATCAAAAGTCTTTTTTGAAAGAGGCTCTCAGAGAGCGGACACCCTATTGGTGGTAGTGTTTATCAATCCCAATAGGGGCGTCGCCTCTCTTCTCTTAGCAACGGATGCGTCCTAGCAACAGCCGACCGAGACGCTGCGGTTGGAGCTCTTGGGATTTGTTTTTCTGAGAAGGGAAAGTCAGACTCCCATCTCCAGCTTTCGAAGGAGCTTTTCTCCAGGGCACTGCAAAAAGGCTTCTTTTCTTTCAGCTTAGCAGATCAGGTAAGGGAAGCTCTAAATGGGAAGGGAAGCGTGGAAAACAAAGATTTCTCACTTTCAAATTGGAACATTCGCTGTGCCAGTGGTAGTTGAGTACAACAAATATAAGACTTTCCTTGCTTTCAAAGAGCTTCCAGCCTATCCAGAGAAACAAAAATAGCAACGGGAGAGTAGTTAAGGACACTCTAAGAACTTTGCAGGCCAGTACTGTCTTGTACACAGGTTATACATCCCTAGTGACTATCACATTTCCTGGCACATAGTAGGAACTCAATAAACCATGAATGGGTGACTGAATGAACGAATAAATGCCAAAATGGCATGATTCTGATGATTCATCGGTATAAGGAGTCAAAGAAGAAAAGATTAATGTGGACTGAGGCGTTAGAGAGTTGACTTCAGGACTGTTAAGAAAACCGGAGTAAAGAGTGAGGAAGTCCTAGTTTACCTAGCATCTAATTGCTGCTCAATACTTCCTCCTTCTTCCCAGTGTATGCCGAATGCTCAATGAATTCACAGCAATCTTTCGGGTAGCTCTGAATTCGAGGCCCTCTGCCTTTGCAGAGACCTGGTATAACTAGTTACACACAATGAAAAGTGTCAGGAAGAGCAAGATTGTTTCAGCTGAGCCAGAAAGCCAGGGAGGCTTCAGAGAGAAAGTCATAATGGAGTTAAGCATTGAATGCTGAGCCAGATGTAAGCAAGCAGAGATGCACGCATGGGGTGGAACAGGAGAAGCAGAAGGGGTAGG
The DNA here is from genome assembly GCF_000164805.1 of Carlito syrichta. NCBI lineage: Eukaryota > Metazoa > Chordata > Mammalia > Primates > Tarsiidae > Carlito > Carlito syrichta. Next base: position 809,770 of record NW_007252147.1, read on the forward strand.
AAGGAAGAGAATTCTCCAGAGAGGGAAGTGGAAAGCCCGGAACTGTTTTGGGAATGGACAGTAACCCGATGAGTCTGGCACAGAACTGGGAAGATGGATGTGGGGAGGCAGACTTACAAGTAAGGACTCTATCCTGTTTTACAAAGTCTGATCTTCAGACCATCAGTACAAAACTGCCTCGCAGTGCTTTTAAAAATGCAGAATCCCAGGTTCACCTCAGACCTGCACAATCAGAGAGGGAGTTCAGGAAATCTGCATTTCAAACAAGCTCTACTTCTACAATACTGGGAAAGAATGATGCTGGGGTCACTAGGGAGCCGCAGAAGTCCTTATGCTGGGAAGTGACTTGATAAGCTATGTATATTAGGAAGACAGTTCTGAAGGCTGCCCTGTTGAGTGATTGCTCTGGTAAAGGCAGAGGCAGAAAGGCCAGTTAAGTGTCCATGATCTAGGGCGAGGGTAAAGGAAGGAGAATCTGTGGACTAAAAAAGAAAATTACATGTTGATTTTCTCTAACTGCCCATTGAAATGTATGAATTTTTCTATTCATGATGCCGAGCAACTTAGATACTATGCTTTTTAATTCAAAATAATGAGAGCCTCTAAAAGTATTTAAAACAACCCGGTCCCTGGTCACAGGTCACAGGGTCACTTTGCCATTGGTCACTAATCAATAATTTAGACACAGAAGTCAGTCAATATTTCGGAAAGTTGTAAATGATCTGTTCTCGTAAGGCAGCATATGTTTAATGCATATTCCAATTTTAGTATCTAACTTACTGCTAAGACCAGTGGTAGTGGCTCACTCCTGTAATCCCAGCACTTTGGGAGGCCAAGGCAAGAGGATTTCCTGAGCCCAAGGATTAGAGACCAGCCTGGGCAACCTGACAAGACCTCATTTCTACAGTAAGTAAAAAATAGCTGAGTGTGGTGATGCACACCTGTAGTTCCAGCTACTTGAAAACCTGAGGTGGCAGGATTGCCTGAGCCTAGCAGGTCAAGGCTGCAATAGCCATGACTGTGCTACTGCACTCAAGCCTGGGCAACAGAGTGAGATTCTGACTCAAAACAAATAACTTACTGCTGAAAAATTAATTTTGTTTTTCCTTGAAAGCTAGAAACTCAAATTACCCACAGATCATTTGATAGCAGAATTTGGAAAGGAAAGGACACTTGTTCAGTTTGATTATTTGGGGGGAGATTGTGTTAAACTGACACCTATATTCAAGTTTAATTCTAAGGCAGTATTTCCTGATCTCTGGAACCTGTGAATATATTACCATACATGGCAAAGAGGAACTAAGGTTACAGGTGAAATTCAACTTGCTAATCAGCCAACCTTAAAACAGGGAGATTATCCTGGATTATCTAGATGGGTCAAATGTAGTCACACGAGCCCTCAAAAGTGAAAGACAGAGGAAGAAGAAAAGGTCAGAGAATTTTGTATAAGAAGGACTTAGCTTATCCTACTGGCTTTGAAGATGGTGGACAGGGGCACAAAGAGATGCTAGCAGTCTCTAGAAACTGGAAAAGACAAGGGATCAGTTTCCTCCCTAGAGACTCTAGAAAAAAGTGAAGCACTGTTGCCTCCTTGATTTTATAGCCCAGTCTGACCTGCATCTGACTTCTAAACCATAAAGCCATAAGATAGTACATTTGTGTTGAGTCACTAAATTTGTGGTGGCTTGTTACAGCAGCAACGGAAAACTAATACAGTATGCATACAGGTTATCCCACAAGCCCATAGACCGTCAGGCAAAATCATTTCATTTAGACTGGAAATTTATAGACTAAGAATGGCAGAAGAGAGCCAGGGACCAAGGAATCATTAACTCAACTTTTTTTTTTTTTAATATGTTCACTGTACCAGCTACAGAAATTACAGCAGTGGGAAAGAAAGCACAATCCCCATCCTCACAGAGTTTATAGTCCAGCTTAACTTTATATGCCCACACCTGAACTCCTCCTGATCTGCCCTTTTGAGCCTCTTCCCATGGTAGCCCCATTTCAATAAATAGCAACCTCATGCTTTCAGTTCAGTGGGCAAAGCTCATTGATGTCAACCTTGATTCCTTTCTCTCAAACCCTACATCCAAGTCACCAACAAATCCACTTGGCTTTACTTATACAGGGTACCAAAACCCAATCACTTTTTCCATCTCACTTTCATCTCCCTGCCATCATCATGCCCATGGCTTAGTGAACAGTTCTTAATTGCACTTCCTGCTTCAGCCCTTCCCTTTCCTCAATGTGATTTTTCCTCAACCCATCAGCCACACTGATTCTTAAACAGTGAAGCAAGTCAATAAAGTAATCTCTCAGCTCAAAACCATCCGGTAGCTCCTCACCTCATTCAGAGTGGAAGCCAGAGTCCTAATACATGACCTAGCCCCAGGTGATACAAGAGGAGGCTCAAACAAACCAATAAACAAAACAGGAATTATCTTTTGGAGGGCAGTCTTTTTGTATGCAGCACAGGCTTCCCCCATTAGGTGAATCTTCTAGGAACCCATAGGTATCCAGCATGGTTGGGAGAGATTGCGTTCAGCTTCAGTAAATTTCTTTTGGAGATTCCTCAACATGTTTGCCCATTTCATGATGGGTGATTTACGAGCACGCCAGCCCATACCACGCTCGTGTTCAGCAATTTTTAAACAAAAGCGGCATGATCCCCATGCCCACCCTTCCTATTTACCCAATCTTACTTGAGTGACTTTTTTTGTTTCCCTGGATGAAAAAAGCCCTCCAAGGGAAACGTTTAGCCACTGTAAAAGAGGTGAAACAAAAAACAGCAGAAGCACTAAAAAGCATCCAAATCGACAATTCAAAAACTGTTTTGAGCAGTGGAAAAAGTATCTCAATTAGTGTATTACATCAAAGGGATGCTATCCTAGGTGTTAGGGCTACAGCAGTGAACAAAATAGTACTTTGAAGATGACTGAAGTTTCTTTTTTGCTTTTTGCTATTTTATCTTGAGTTGGAGTCTCACTGTTGCCCAGGCTGGAGTCCAGTGGCATGCACACAACCACTGCAACCTCGACCTGCTGGGCTCAGGCGACCTTTCTGCCTCAGCCTTCCTGTAGCTGGAACTACAGGTCTGTGCCACCATGCAATAAATTTTTGATTTATTGTATAGATGAGGTATCGCCAAGTTGCCCAGGCTGGTCTCAAACCCATAGGCTCAGGCAGTCCTTCACCTCGGCCTCCCAAAGTGCTGGGATTACAGGCATGAGCCACCATGCCCAGCCTTCATTGCCATTTTATATGTGAAAATGGAGGCCCCCAAAACACAGGTGACTCTCCTGAAGGGACACAGAGAGTATGGGAGGGGGTCAGGTGTGAGCCCATGCAGCCTGGCTCCCATGGCCATGCTCTTAACCTCTGTGCTAATTATCCTTTGGAGTTCAGTGATGATTGTTTCCTGTGTTTCATTACCCATTAAACTATTTACATAGTGTGTTTACCTAGAAAGGTGGCATGATTTTATTATCTAGTCAACAGTTAATTTCAACAATTTCGGAATTTATATTTTTGAAATATTTTGCAATGAGTAGATCTGACCCAGATTTCCAGACTGTCCAGTGTACTCCATTCCACTTCCCAGTCTTAGCATAGTTTCAAATCTTGGGCAGCTCTTTTTTCAGAAGACTCCTTACCAGTGTACCCCTCTCCATATGCTAGCCCAGCTGCATTTGGCTTAAAATACTTGAAAAGACTCTTAACACCCCCTAGACTCATCCTACATACAACCCACCACCACCATTACCATGAATTATTCCACATATATGTATTGAGTGTCTACAGTATACCAGATGCTATCCTAGGTGTTAGGGCTATAGCAGTGAACAAAATAGGTGAAAACCCTTGTACTGGGCAAGCATACACTCTAGAGGAGGACAGAAAATGAACAAATAAAGGAGGAAAATAATTAGTATTTTAAATAGTGATAACTGAAGGTCAAGGTGGCTGGAGCAAAGTGAGTTAGGGAAAGACAAGAGGTGACTCTGGTCAGAGAGTTGATAAGGGTATATTAGTCAGCTTTGCTGCAATAATAAAGGACCCCCAAACCTCAATGACATATGAGGGAGACCCCCCCAAAATAGGAATTTATTTATAAAAAATTGTGAATTTATCCTTGCATGTTTAAACTTCAGTCATTGCCAGGCATGGTGGCTCAAGCCTGTAATCCCAGCATTTTGGAAGGCCAAGGGGAGAGGATTGCCTGTGTCCAGGGGTTCGAGACCAGCCTGGGCAACTTGGTGAGACTTTGTCTCTACCATAAATAATATGATAGTGATGAAGATAATAGTAATAATAAAATGTGGTTTATCTTGTATTTAGTAGTAAAGTATGGAAACTGCAGTTAACAATCATTTATTGTATACTTCAAGATAGCTGGAAGAGAAGCATTGTAATGTTACCAAAACAAAAGATAAATGTTCAAGGTGATGGATAGTCCAGTTACTCTGATTTGATGATTATACATCATATATAATACTAAAATATCACATGTACTCCCAAAATATGTACAACTATTATATATCAATTTTAAAATATTTAATGTGGTTAAGATTAAATTTTAAAATATGTGTAAAGTACTTAGAACTGTGCCTGACACATAATAAGCACTTTACAAATGGGAGCTATCATTATGACCATTTGAAAAAATCCAAAGGGAAAATGTTTACACGTAAACATAGAAACCCACACCCACACTTTGGTTAAGACTTTGCAATCAAAAAACTAGGTACAAAATAAAACTTGTGAAATTTTGACCTTGGGCTATGAAATAATATTCAATCTGTATTGATTTGTTAAAATGAGGCAAACCAGTCTAAGATAACTGAGTCGATGATGATGAAACTTGATTTCATTGTCTTCACAATCACTGTGTGAGGTAGGTTTTATTATTATCCCCATTAAACTGATGAATAAATTGAGACTTAGGGTAGATAATTTGCTCAGGGTCACTCAGTTGGTAAAAAGTAAAGTGTGTTTTAAAACCCTGCTGGTTAAACTCCTGAAATCACACTCCTAACCATTTAACAAAAAGGGACAAAGGTGAGCACAGACAGATGACCATGATTTGACATCACGGTGATGACCTTGGCCAGTGTTATAACCTGTAGAAACAGTTCTGTAGAAAGCTCTTGAAGGCATTCTCTGACAGTGCTAATAAGGCCTTCGTGGTTATGTGTTCATTAAGACAAAAGTACTATTTAAATTTATGTTAATCTAAAAAGTACAGCCCGGTGCAGTGGCTCACACCTGTAATCCCAGTACTTTGGGAGGCCGAGGCGGGAGGATTGCTCGAGTCCAGGAGTTTGAGACTAGCCTGGGTAACAAAAAAATTAAAAAAAAAAAAAAACCAGCCGGGCTCGGTGGCTCAGCCTATAATCCCGCACCTTTGGGAGGCTGAGGTGAGTGGATTGCCTGAGCCCGCGGGTTCGAGACCCGCCTGGGCAGCGAGACCTCATCTCTACAATAAATCAAAAAATCAGCTGGGCGTGGCAGCGCATGCCTGTAATTCCGGCTACTTGGAAGGCTGAGGCAGAAGGATCGCCGGAGCCCAGCAGGTCGAGGCTGCAGTGGCCGGGAGCGGCCACTGCACTCCAGTCTGGGCGATCGAGTGAGACTCCGACTCAAAAAAAAAAAAAACAGGCGTGTTGGCATGCACCTATAGTCCCAGCTACTCAGGAGGCTGAGGTGGAAGGATCACCTGAGCCCAAGTGATTGAGGCTGTAATGAGCTGTGATAGTGCCACTACACTCTAGCCTAGGCAACAGAGTGAGACTCTGACCCAAAATAAAACAAACAAAAAATGATGCATATATATGCACATTATGGCCTGTCTCTCCCGGTGACCTGTCTAGTCTTTGCAGCTGGGGCACCTTTTGGGGAGCCCAGTATAAGGCAGCACAGATCAATTTCCTGAAATGGGAACATCAGTGAGAAGTGGGTGAACTCGTGTCCTCTGTCGTGCTTCCCTGGCAGGGCCAGTGGCTGAAACTTTGAAGTTTTGGCAGGTCCCCACAGCATGCCTCAGCTGAATGACTCTGCTTGAACAGCAAGATTTAATCAGGAAGATTGTTGTGAGAAGCTGCTGGTCACAGAACACCCATTCTATGAAGAGACATGTTGATTTAGCCCAGGGAAAAACTTGGACAACATATTCTTGTTTGCTAAATGACAGTGTTTAATGTCTGAAATTGTAAACCAGAATTTACTAATGATATCATCTCTTTCTGCAGCCCAAGTCAGAACCATGGCACCCAAGAAGAAGAGCCCCAAAGGCCGAAAGAAAATGCGTGGCAAAAAAAGCCCAACCCCAATATTACCTGGTAGGATTGTTTTTTTATTTAATGGGATTTTTTTTTTGGTAGATTTAGTATTTGAACATATATTAGCAGCCAAAATGACCATGGTCTTACATATCAAATAAGATGAAATATTTTAGCTATCATGAAGTCAAATGCATATGGGATTAAGTACATGGAGATTAATTCTTTTTCTTTTTTCCTTCTTTTTAAGTCAGGGTCTCACTCTGTCACCCAAGTTGGAGTGCAGTGGCATGATCACAGCTCACTGCAGCCTCTACCTCCTGGGCTCAGGTGATCCTTTCACCTCAGCCTCTTGAGTAGCTGAGACTGAGGCAGGAGACTATAGGCATACACCACCAAACCCAGCTAATATTTTTATTTTTTTTGAAGATCAGGTCTCAATATGTTGCCTAGGCCAGTTTTGAACTCCTGGACTTAAGCAATCCTCCTACCTTAGCCTCCCAAAGTGCTAGGATTACAAGGGTGAGCCACTGCATCCAGTTAATCCTTATTTTTGATTCATTTCATTACAGTATCAATTTAATGCTATATAATGAATGCCAGTTTTTTTTCCTACTTAATTATTTGCAAGATAGTTTAAGTCTTCATGGTATACTTGCATCTATGTTTTGTGTTTGCGATTTGGTAAAAGATTGTAATAAACTAAGATATATATTTGATTAAAAATGTAAATTTGTCATCCTGTTATTATATTCCAGTTAGTGAAGAAGTGGAACCAATCAATATGGAGAGCATGGGTAAGTGGAAATTCAATTTAAAATTTATGTCCTTGGGTTTATAATATTTTAGTATGCTATAAGCAAGCAAGAATACTATAAATCGAAGTGATCAAAATGTACATGGGCTAAAATGACATTATTCCATTCATCTACAATTAAAAATTATAAAGAAAGAATAAAAATTAAGAGTAGAAAAGAGAATTTTAAACTGGGAAATAGACCAAGCAGTCCCTTAAAAATCCAATATATGATTATTGAAAGATCTTTGGTAACTATGGTGTGTTGCATACCTGCAAATTATTACTTTGATCAGAATAGTCTTTTTCAAACTCTGGCTCATAGGTAATGTGTATCTGTACTTCACTGTAAGATTCTACCATTTCAAGGAAAGAGGTTGATTTTAAAGCAAATCTACTAGAACTTAGACAACCAACTAGAACTTATTCCAACAGTAAGTTTTTGGGGTGGGTGGAGGGAAACCCTGTCTCTTAGAATTGACTTAGATGGCACACTTCACTTTTAAAAACAGAAAGGAGACCATGAGAATGAGGAGAAAAAGTTTTAAAAGTCTTATCGGCTGCTGGCAAGATTCTGGCTTTTGATCACTTGCGATGGGGAAACACTGGTGGTATTTAAGCAGAGAGGGCCGCCACCCAACTTATGTTTTTAAGGAGTCACCCTGGCTACTCTGTTGAGCACTGAACCAGGCCAGAAGCAGGGAGATCAGTCAGGAAGCTGTTGCAGCAATCCAGGAGAAAGATGGTGGAGCTTGGGCCAGGGTTGTAGGGTGGCAAAGATATGGAGTGGGGACATGGGGAGATGGCAGGAAAACATCAGCTAATGGTAAGCAGCCTGGAGTGGGCCATAGTGCCCAATATTTATTGAGTTAATGAAGGAACCACCCAGGAACTTAGGGGTCATCCTTGATTCCTTTCTTCCCCTCATCACTGCCCCACCTCATCCAAGCCATCCCGACTTCTGTCAATTCACCTTTGAAATATATCTCATACCCATCAGTTTCACAGCCTCTCTCTCCACCCCCCACCCCTTTGCCATTGGGCCCACCTTACAGTGGTCCTGGCTCCACCTTCCTCTCTGACCTTGTCTCTTCCTTCTCTTCCCCCCACCTCCACAGCCCACCAACGTTGCTTAGCCCAGAACATTCCAAATTTATTTCTGCCTCAGAGACTTTGCTTTTGCTGTTCCTGCTGCCTGGACAGAACTGCCCTTAGATCTTTTGCAACTGCCTTCTTCTCATCAGTGAGATCTAGACTCCAATCTCACCTCAAGAGGCCTTCTTTGACCTCTGTGTCACTTATTACATTATTTATTTATTACTGATTTTTGAGTTGAAGTCTCACAGGCGGGAGTGCAGTGGCATGATCATGGCAATCATGCCTCGTGGCAACCTTGACCTCCTGAACTCAGGAGATCCTTCAACCTCAGCATATTGGGTACCTGGAACTACAGGCACATGCCACTGTGCCTAACTAAATTTCTTAAAAATTTTTTTGTAGAGATGATGTTTCACTATGTTGCCCAGGCTGGTCTCAAACTCCTGGGCTCAAGCAATCCACCTGTCTCAGCCTCCCAAAGTGCTGGGATTACAGACATGAGCCACCGTACCCGGCCTGTTACCCTATTGAATTGCTTTCATAGGGCTTCTAATTCTGAAGTTAAAGTACAGTTGATTCTCATTGTTCATGGAAGTTCTAGAAAGTCCCTTTGAATACTGAATTAACCAATATTAAATTATTGCTCCTAGGGGAATTACAGGGCTAGGTTCCTGTGAGCCTCTGGCCACACATTTTCATCAGACCCTCAATACATAATCTTTTTTAGGTGTATTTCTGTTGAAAGACTCCTTATTTAACATATATTGTTGATTCATTAACACTGAACTCCCAGCCAGTGGCAGTACAACTCGTACCTGAACAAAGCTTATCTAGCATTCGTATTTTCTCCATAAAGTAAACTGCAGATTTCTTGAGCTGAGGAACACTAGACAGCACCTCTGTATTATGCTTGGGGATCATTTTAGGCAGCGAAATCACCAACAAAAAGCACCAAAAATGCAAGCTAGGTAACATGAAATAGAGCCCCCAAAAGAATTCTTGTACATAGCATGAGAACTGAAACAAGAAGGCAGTGCATTGTCTGACCTCGGCTGGGAACATGTGCAGTGGGCAACTCAATTTTTTTGTTACTCTAAGCATTTCCACTAATGACCATGAAAGTGCTGTCATTATTGCAGGGTTATAAGTAAATTCTAGCAGGTGAATTTGCAAAAATGAAATTTGTGAATAATGAGGATTAACTATTCATTTGTGTTTATGTATTTATGGTCTATTTACACACATACCCATGTTTTCTCTCTCTCTCAAACACACACACACACACACACACACACACACACACACACACACACACACACAAGATCCAGGGAAGCAGAAACTGTCTTGTTCTCTCCTGTACCCCAATGCCTAATATAGATCTTGACACACAAATAAGAATTCAGTAAATATCTGTTGATCAATTTACTGAATGAATGAATGAATGTCTTTCCCTATTTTTCCTATGTAGACCACCACCACTGCCACTGTCCTTAGTTCTCTTACCCTGTTTTCTCCCACATAGTACTCATCACAATCTGTATTTACGTATTTGTGTGTATACCTAATTGCTTAATGTCTATCTCCCTGTCTAAATTGGACACCCTGGCACTAGCACCAGGCTTGTCACATAGTAGGTGCTCAGCCAATATTTCTTGGCTGAGTTGACAGGAGAAAAATCCATGAACCTGACCATGAGCATGGTGGAGATGTTTTTGTTGAAAGTAAATGAACTGAAAAATAGAAGTAAGCTCATTTAAGGAAAAGAAAGAACTAACCTCAGTACTTGGCAGTGAGACCTGAAGGTAGGTTTTAGTTTAGCATCCCCTTATACTACAGCCTCGCTCCCCTTACCCCTGCCCTCCTCAGGGTATCAGGACCCCTCTGACTTCCTTGCTGTAGGGTCCTGACCTTGCCAACTGTTACTCAGAGCTGGTGGCTGCCATGCTCCAAGAGACTGAAATTCTCTTTCCTATCAAGAGACCAAGGTGTCCATTGACTATTAAAAAACTGTCTCCAGGCCTGAAGGAGCCTACATTCTCAGAAATTTCTAGAGAATAAATATAATTTTTACACATAGCTGACACTCATAGAGCAATAGCTTTGTGCCAGGCAGACTCTCTACGGGCTCATGTCGAGATGTCAGCAGGGCTGGTTGGCTCCGGAGGCCCTCAGGGCGAAATCTGTTTCCTTGCCTTTTTCAGGCTCTAGAGGCCGCTTCCTTCATGCTGCCTCAAGACCAGCAGCACAGCATCTTTGGCTCTTTATGTCCTCTCTTTCCCTTGTCACATCTCCTTCCTCAACTTTGATCCTTCTGCCTCCCTCTTAGAAAGCCCCTTGTGACCACACTCGGCCCACCTCAGGGACCCGACAAGCTCTCCATCTCAAGATCCTCATCTGCAAGTCCTTTTTGTCATGTGAGGTCACATATGCAAAGATTTCAGGAATTAGCACATAGACACATTTGGGGAGGCATTATTCTGATTACCACAAATAATTAATAGCAGAGACTTTGAAATTAGACAGGCCTAGTTTAAACAATAATTCCTTTACTTAATGGCTGTGTGGCCATAAATGACTTCACTTCTCAGAGCCTCTGATTCCTCATCTAAAATCAAGATAGAATATCTACCACATGAGGTTGTTGTAGAAATTAAATTAGATAGTACATGCACATTTCCTTACAGAAGGCTGTCACAAAGTAGGTTCATGTTAACTGTTATTTTTTTTTTTAAAGACACTATAAAGATAGAGAAATAGATCAATGAATAAAAACCAAAAACTAGACCCAAGTAAATGTGGTCAATTGATTTTCAACAAAGACGAAAAGGCAATTCAGTTGAGAGGGGATAGTTTTTCAACAAATGATGCTAGAACAATTGGATAGATGTATGCATAAAAGGTGAACTTCAATCCATATATCACATGATATACAAAAATTAACTCAAAGTGGATTACAGACCTAGTTGTAAAACCATATATAATAATACTTCTAGAAGAAAACATAGGAGGAAATCTTTGACCTTAGATTAGATACAACACCCGAAGCCATAAATCTTCTCAAGAATTTAAGAAAATATTTTTTAAAAACGTAAAGACTTTACCTCTATAGAATATCAGTCAGCAATGGAATGAACCATTGCTACATGCAACAACATAAATGAATCTCAAAAGTAATTAGGCTGTGTAAAAGAAGACAAACAAATAGAGGACATACCATGTACTGCTACTTATAAGTGTTCCAGACAAAGCAAACCAATCTATAGTGACAAGAAAGCAGATGCGTGGTTACCTGGGGAGGAGGGAGGTGTCCTGGGAGGAAGGGGCAGGAAGAAACATCCGGGGCCTATGGATGTGTCCTTTATCTCGATCGTGGGGATGGTTCATAGTTATGTGCGTGTATTTATCAAACGGCAGTTTTATTGTTTGGCAATTATATCTCAATAAAACTAGATAGCCACCAAAATACAAATAAAGAAGGCACAAATGAAATGTATGGGTGTTATTGAAATTAACTGTTTTTCAACATGCAGGACAATGTACATGTCATCTGTGGTTTACAAGGCACAGTCTTCCATCTTGTGCGCACAGGAGGATTCTGAGGCGTGGACTGTGTAGAATTCTGCCTCTGACTCCTGCTCTGACGGCTGCTAGGTGCATAACGGCCACTCCCTGCGTCCTGTGGAGTGTCATCTCTGTTCTCTCCCTGACCGTGGGGGGCGAAGGAGCAGGACCCTTTCCAGGGCTCTGCTGTGTCCACTCATGAAAGAGAAAACGTCGTACAGAGTTCAGGGACTCTGGTTTGATTCCCAGTTCCCCCCATTTCAGCTCCCAGCGGCTGACCTTGGACACATTAACTTGAATTCTGTGGGCCTGCATTTCCTCAGCTAAACAAATGGAGACAATTATGGTAACCCCCTCAGAAGGTGGTTGTGAAGACCAAATGGGTCAATAACATCCATAAAGTGCTTACACCTGTGCCTGGCAGGCTGTCCGTGCTCCACAGACGCAATTGTAATTAACATGGTTATTACTCACGCCATGGGCCCTAGCAGACCTTGTCCTCGTGACAGGCACTCCTGGTCCCGGTCAACTTCAGGAGAGCCCGAACACCTCCTCCTCTGCTCTAACGTGTTTCTCATGCTTTTTGGAGCAACCAAGGTCCCATTCTGCTCAAGGTTCCAATGACCACTGCTGTGGTCTGGAGTGCCGTCCTGGGCTTGCGCCTCAGAGCTTAAACAACAGTCATCTATTTATGGAATAGTCATCTATTTAGCTGGAGAACATTAGGGGTGGCCAGAAGCATCAGGCCTTGTCCTGTTTAGTTTGGTCATTGTACTGATGGACACGAAGATAGTAGGCTGTAGAAGTTCTGTGTAGCCACAACTGTGGCCCATTGTTTGCGGTTCTCATGGATTGCCAGCCCCACCTAGAAGGAGTCTCCTAGCTTTACTGACTTCTCAATAATGGAATGTTAGATTCTATATTAAGTTCCCTTGAAAAATGTCCAATTAGTGTGGAAGGATATTTTTGTAAAACATATCAAGGTAGTGGGCTTTGAAGTATGTCTTTAGCAGGGGCAAGAAACGGCACAATCTTTGTCACTATCTTTCCAGTTTTCGATGGCGGAAGACTTCGTGTCTTACTGAAGGCCTCTGTTTATAAAGACTGGCGACTGCCTTTCTTGGCACTAGGCAGTGTGAGTCTCACAGCTCCACCAAGTGGTTTTCTGATAAAAAATTAGAGAACTTTTATTGTGCATTAGACACTATGAGAATGACAGTGCGTTTTCCAAGGATTGAGTCAAGTCAGCAGTCACTTTACTGAGCATCTCATATGTGCCAGGTATAATGGCTAGCTTTTTTTTTTTCTTTTGGAGTCAGAGTCTCACTCTGTTGTCCAGGCTGGAGTGCAGTGGCATACTCGTGGCCACTGCAGTCAACCTGCTTGGCTCAGGCGATCTTTCCTCCTCAGCCTTCCAAGTAGCTGGGACTACAGGCACGCACCACACCTGGCAAATTTTTTGATTAATTGTGGATACTAGGGCTCGCCAAGTTGCTCAGGCTGGTCTCAAACCCCTGGGCTCAGGCAATCCTCTCACTTCGGCCTTCCAAAGTGCTGGGATTACAAGCGTGAGCCACTGCGCCCAGCCATGATTAGTATTTTGAGGGAAATGCCAATGAGTAGTTTGTTCCTATTTCATGAACAATTTGAATTCCACATGTTACTGCAATTTGAAATATATTTTCAGGCGGGCTCGGTGGCTCAGCCTGTAATCCCGCGCCTTTGGGAGGCTGAGGTGAGTGGATTACCTGAGCCCGCGGGTTCGAGACCCGCCTGGGCAGCAAGACCTCATCTCTACAATAAATCAAAAAATCAGCCAGGCGTGGTAGCGCATGCCTGTAATTCCGGTTACTTGGAAGGCTGAGGCGGAAGGATCGCCAGAGCCCAGCAGGTCGAGGCTGCAGTGGCCAGT
>NW_007252147.1:823437-850513 GCF_000164805.1 Carlito syrichta
CCCCTGCACTCCAGTCTGGGCAACAGAGTGAGACTCCAGCTCAAAAAAAAAAAAAAAAAAGAAATATATTTTCACACCTATCAGTGTTATGCCAACAGTCATTAAAAATACCCAAATTACTTCTCAGCAACTTGGGTGGACTTCGAGTCTATCATACTCAGTGATCTATCACAGAAACCAAGAACTGAGTACCACATGTTCTCACTCATAAGCGGACCCTGAACATTTACCATGATACTGTCAGAAAGGGATTGGCAATAGATACTGCCAGGGGGGCGGGGAATAAGGGTACCAGCTCTCAAACCAGGTGAAGTGGGAACCAAAGGGAGGCCCAAACTTTACCTCTACAATGGCCATTTGTATATCTAAATCTGTATTGTTCCCCACATCTTTAAAATTAAAAAAAAAAAAAATTTTAAGCCCCAAATGACCTAACTAATACAGAGCCACTGGGGCAAGGGAGAGAATATTTATATAAGAAAATAAACTTAAGATACCAACATGAGAGGCCTCTCCCTCACGGGTTTGCCTGCTGGGCAGTGGGCTGGAGGATGGCGGGATGGATGGCGGGATGCCCAGGTGTGTGGGGTGCAGAGCAGGTGGAGTGGATCCTGAGGGTCGGGAGAGAGTCCTGGGGCAGACGCAGAGCTGGGACCGGCATGGCAGAAGCTGAAGATGATAAGGATAAGAAAACAGGAAGAAGGCTTGCGAGAGGGGACAGCAGCCTTGCCCTCTTGTGTCCACTGGCCCAGGGATGCTGCTGCTGAGGACTGGCCTGGGATGGGAGAAGGGGCCAGGAAGTCGGGGATGGAAGCTTCTCGAACCTGTCCTCCTCCTCTTCTGAGGGCAATCCTTGGACTGGTGAGCCAGAGGGGGAGAAGGGGTCCCGCACACCCCTCCCTTCCTACGTGCACAGGCTTATGAAGACAAACTAGTTGAGAAGTCAGTGAAAATGTAAAGAACTGAGCAACAATGATTTTGACCGTGAAAAGAAGCAGCCTTCAGAGCAGAGGTCCCCTTTTCAACAAGGCGGCCGGCGAGTCCACGGCCGCGGCTGTGCAGCAGGCACAGAGGTGCAGATCTTCGTGAAGACCCTCCCGGGCACGACTCTCACCCTTGAGGTTGAGCCCAGTGCCACCATCAAGAATGTCAAAGCTGAAACCCAAGACAAGGATGGCATCCCACCTGACCAGCAGCGTCTGTTATTTGCGGGCAGACAGCTGGAGGATGGCCGCACTCTTTCAGACCGCGACATCCAGCAAGGGTCCACTCCGCACCTGGTGCAGCACCTGCGAGATGGCATCATTGAGCCTTCCCTCCACCAGATTGCCCAGAAGTAGAATTGCGATGAGATGATCTGCTGCAGGTGCTATGCACGCCTGCACCTCCGTGCTGTCAACTGCCGCAAGAAGAGGTGTGGGCACACCTACAACCTGCACCCCAAGAAGAAGGTCAAATAAGGCCCTCGCCAGCTCCTCCGGCAAAGCGGTCTCCTGCCCTGGCCCATGACCCTGGGGCCTCAATAAAGTTTCCCTGTCATTGTCTGGAGCAGTAAAAAAAAAAAAGCAGAGGTCCCTGTACGGGGTCAGTGATTTATCACAGACACAAAAAACAGAGTTCCATATGTCCTCACTTATAAGAGCATCTTGAACAATTATAATGCTATAAGAAAGCGATTGGCAGTAATGGGAAACTGGGGGGGGTGGGATTGGCAGTTGAGGGAAACTGCTAGGGGAGGGAGAGGCATACCACTTTAACAGGGGTAGCTTCATGATCAATGTTTGTTTACCTAGCCCTGAATTGTACCCCACATCTTTATAATAAAAAAAAATTTTTTTAAATGAGAGACCATTGAGTAAATCAGCATGCTGAGGGAAACATCACAGAAAGAAGCTGGCAGGAGAGAAATAGATGAAGGGGCCAGGTTGGCTAAGGAGGATGGAAACAGTGGGCAGGTCCTGGTGGAAGAGAGGCGGGAACAGCGGCGCAGTGTGGATGAGCAGGTGGGCGGGGCTGCAGGACCAGCCAGGGTTCTGTACTGTACAGACACTGTTTTCTCTGTGCTGCCGGGGAGGGTGAGGTTGGGGGTGTCTTAGAAAGGCAATACAGGCCGAAAAGAACCTTAAAAAAAGCAATCATGCCTGCAGATCAATGGTCTCACTCTTAAAATCTATCCTGAAATGAATTGGAAATGCAATCAACATTTGTAAGCTAGATATATGTTTGTAGAATTATTGCCATAATTGGAACAAATGAGAAAAAAATTAGAATGCTTACCAATAAAAGAATGGTTTTAAATTATGCTGCAGAATTGAATTAACAGATAGATTACTTAATATCATAGTAAAATATCATTTTGGATAGATTAATATCATAGTAAAATACTTGTGGCATAATGGTAAGTATTAGAAGCAGGATTTCGAAGCAGAAGTTCATGTAAGGAAGAAAGGGATTGGCAGTAGTGGGAAACTGCCAGGGGAGGGCGGGTGGGATTGGCAGTTGAGGAAACCTGCTAGGGGAGGGAGGGGCACACCTCATCAACAAGGGTACCTGCATAATGCATATTTGTATACCTAACCCTGAATTGTACCCCACATCTTTAAAATAAAAATAAAAGAAGTTCATGTAAGGTATGCATAGAGTAACTGAAGAAAATAGAGCAAACTATTAATAGACACTTTTTTCTTGAGGGATAGTATTCTGGGGAATGGTTATTTTCTTTTTACAAATATTTTTTGACATTTTTAATAACAGTTATATTCACTTTAAATATAAGAACAATAATTTTAAAGTCTTAAAATATTAACAATAGAAAACAAACAATTGCTTGCTTTTCATAATTCTTAATTAAAATTTTTGCGGTTGTAATTAATATTCAAATCCCACTTGGTTCTTCTTAGGTCATCCAGAAATTTATCCTCTAGTATTAACTACCAAGACCCAGGAAATATTTAACTGCCGTATAGATGAAGATGTCACAGATGAACACCCTTATAAGCTTATCCCTAAAGAAGATATTTTTGAAGACATGCGAAACAGAGCTGCAGTATCTGATTTCCACCCAGTCAAAAAAATTATCCAGGTCAGTACCAAATTCATCTGTGTTTTTCAGCCCTACCTCAAGAAGTTCCTGGTACATAATTACAAAAGTTGGAGAGATTGTTGAGTTCAGATCTGGCATCTCCTCTTCCTTTGGGCAAATACTAGCTTCCCCATGCCATCTTGGCAATTCTGCTTGGCGAGCCTCTATGAAAAGCAAAGTTCCATCGACCACAGGCTGGTTGTCTTATCCCACATCCAAAAAGCTCATCCCTGCCCAGGTTTAACTAGAATAGGAATCTGCCCTTATTTTTTTGGACTACTTTAATGGTTTAATTTATAATTTTGGTATTGATTTATTCCCAAGCACACTACAGAGCACAACACCAAACAAAAACAGTGCTTCTCTTTTCCTCTTAGAAATAAAGTTGAGTGGTAAATTTCCCTGGACCCACTGTGTTTTTAAGAGCTTTTGTAAGTTAATAAAATAATTTTGCAGTTTAGCGTTATTAGCCATAGATTAGCGCCATTGTTATCTTTTATGATTGGTTTATTAGAGAAACATCAATTTTGTGTCAGCGCCTGAATGAACCAAGTGACACTTGAACATTAACCTTCTCCTTTGATTATATTTCTGTAGGAATATCCTGGAGATGAGCTTCTGCTTGTGTATGACAAAGACTTCAGATATGGACTCAACTTTTATCTTATTGGAACTGAAGAGGGCAAGGAAAACTATTTCAATGTAAGCAGACCCCAAGCCCCAGCAAGATGTTGATTATGAGAAAGGACGGGGTACCCCTGGGGGATCCCTCTACATGGTGATGACCGTTCTTGTTTAGCTGCTTCCCTGGGGCCCAGATCAGGCTCTGACACCTAGAATAGGTGAGCAGGAAGTGGAAGAAGAACTAAATCAAGCATCTCAGGGCATCCAGGACTCTGTTTCTGCCCTTCATTGATTCAGTGAGAGAGGAAACAGGAAATCTGCCACTCTCAGCCACTCTCTGGCCCACTTCCCTGTCTCTCTTCTTTCACCTGCATGACATTGAATCATTTACCAAACCTCTCATCTGTATAACAATGGCACCAATAATACCCATTTCTAGGGCTGTTGTGAGGCTTAGATGGGCTAATACAGATAAAACCTTTTGTTCAAGGTGGAGAAGAAAAAGTGACAGATGTATGAGACCCTCTTTCTGATCCTGCATCCTTGTTTGGTCAAATTAAGAGAGACAATTTGGGAATTTTGTTTAAATTGCTTGGGGGTGACAGGTTTGCTAGTTGCCCAACAAGAAAGGAGAATAAAGGAAAACCATAGAGTTTTAAAACATCGAACAATTTTTAGTAAGAAAAAATGTTTTACTTAGCCTTAACATTTTCGATTTTATTTTATGGTTGCTTTTACCTGTTTTTAATTTTTTTAAATAGTGAAATATTTTAAAAGTACAGAGTAGTATAATAAATATCCACACAATCATATAATCAGAATTAACAAATATTAATATTTTATCATATTTACTTCAAAACATTTGAGTTGGGGTCTCATTCTGTCACCGAGGCTGAAGTGCAGTAGCATCATCACAAGGATCACGGCTTTCAGCAGCCTCGATCTCCTGGGCTCAGGTGATCCTTCTGCCTCAGCTTCCCAAGTAGTTGGGACTACAGGAGCTGGCCACCACACCCAGCTAATTTTTTGATTTGTTGTAGAGACGAGGTCTCACTATGTTGCCTAGGCTGGTCTTGAACTCCTGGGCTCAAGCATCCCTTTCGCCCCACCCTCCCAAAGTAATACCCAAAGTGCTGGCATCAGCTACCACACCTGGTCAAAACATTTTTTTTTTTAATGGTCCGGAGGTCTTTTATTTTTGACATCTATTAAGCCATGAATTCACAGGGAATAGGTTCCAGCAGCTCAGGTTCCTTTTTGTTGGTTCTCACAAAGTGTGCTTCACTGGGTAGAGCAGGCTGGTGCTTCAGCTGAACCCAGGTGCCTTTCTCCTTGGCTTCCCTAGGCTTCCGTCTTTTTCTGATCATTTTCCTTCATGCATTTCAGGAGGAAATGTTGACTCTTTGAGGGCTTAATATGCTCAATACCCACATTAATTCTCTTGGCAAGAATCTTGCCCTAGTTTGTTAACAACAATGCCAACAGCAGGCTGGGGGACATAGACTCTTCCTGTCTTGCTATGGTAACATTTGTGGGGCATTCCTTTCTGAACAATACCCGTTTCCTTGACGTTTACACTATCACCTTTCATGTAAATGCGCATGTATGTGGCCAAAGGAACAACTCCATGTCTTCTGAACGGCCTGGAGAACATGTACCGGGTGCCTCTCCTCTTTCGCTTTGTGTTTGTCATTTTGGTGAATTACTAGAAGATGGTGGTTCCAGGCGAAAGGCCAAAGCTTTTTTTAAAAAAAGAAAGAAATATTTTAGACAATGCTCCACTCTCCCTTGGACCCTCCTTAATTCCATTTTTCTTCACTCTTCCCTATAGAAACCATTATTCTAAAATTGTTATATATCATTCTTGCTTATGTCTGTAGACTTTTACCATATATGTATGCTCTACAAAAAATGCATTTTATTGTAACACTAAATGTACATAGAAATTATATCATTTTATACAAATCATTCCAGCACATTTGTATGCCATATGTATGTAGATCAAGTTTGTTTATTATAACTGCCTTATTGGATTTTATTTTATAATTACATCACACTCTTATCATCAACTCACCCCCTACTGATACTCATTTAATTGTTCAGTTTTTCACTATTTCAAATAAAGCATCAGTGTGTATTTATATATGTGTATACATATAGTATACATATTCTTGTCTCCTATCTGTGTCTCCTCTCCTCTCATCTTTCTATATTCTTTTTTTTTTTTCCTTTGAGTTGGAGTCTCACTCTGTGGCCCAGACTGGAGTGCAGTGGCTGCTGCCGGCCACTGCAGCCTCAACCTGCTGGGCTCCAGCGATCCTTCTGCCTCAGCCTTCCGAGTAGCTGGAATTACAGGTGCGCACTACCACGCCTGGCTGATTTTTGATTTATTGTAGAGATGAGGTCTCGCCAAGTTGCCCAGGCAGGTCTCGAACCCGCAGGCTCAGGCAATCTACTCACCTCAGCCTCCCAAAGCGTGAGATTACAGGCTGAGCCACCGAGCCTGGTCTTCTATATTCTTTATGTCTCTTTCTTTTTCATTTTTTATTTTTCCTTTTTTTTCACTGTTTTATTTTTATAATTCAAAATCAGAATCAACAAAGAAGACACATAGTAAGAAATGCTTAATGAATTTATGTGAAGGTAAAATTTATTGAAAAATACATAAATGTGGCTATAAAGTTTGGTCATATATTTGAGAATGCTATTTATTTTACTCTAGCCCTCAGAGGTACCAGAAGAACAAGAAGAAAACAAAGAACATATTCCTGAAGATGTATATATGTATAAATTACCTGTCTCTAAACCATGGGTTTCTTTGGGCAGTGAAAAAGAAATTGAAGAAGAATCGGTTAAAGATTCTACAAAGCAGGTCAGAGATTTTAAAACGGTCTCCAGTCATTACTTCCCTGTAGCTGAACACCATTCATTCCTGAGGGATTCATAAGGTTTGCTATGGAGACATGTTTTTTTTGTTGTTGTTGCTGTTTTGTTTTTAAAGGAGAATGGATATTGCCTTAGGTGGGTGTTATAAATTGCATTTTGTCTCCAAAAAAAGATGTATTGAAGTGCTAACCTCCAGTACCTCAGAATGCGACCCTCTTTGGAAATAGGATCATTGTAGGTATAATTATTTAGAATGAGCACATACTGGAGTAAGGTAGGCCCCAAGTCCCATACGACTGGTGTTCTTGTGAGAGGATGGCCATGAGAAGACACAGACATGTAGGGAGAATACCATGTGAAGGAGGTAGAGATTGGAGGGACGTGTCTACCAGCCAAGGAACACCAAAAATTGCTGGTCATCACCGGAAGCTAGGAGAAAGGCAAGGACCACATCCTCCCTTAGAGCTCTCAGAAGGACCCAACCCTCCAACACCTTGATTCAAACTTGTAGCCTCCATGACAATTGAGAGAATACATTCCTGTTGTTTTAAGCCACCCAGTTTGTAGCCCAAGGAAACTACTACAGTGGTGCCCCTTCCCAAGCAACTCCTGTGAGGAGACTTGTACTTGGGTGATTTATTATGAAGGTGCCCCATAAGAGCATGAAAAGTAGCAGAACAGGGATATGGAAGAAGCCTTGCAAGTTGTAATCTCAAGCAAAGGTCTGGCAGAGGAAAGGCTTCAGCCTGAACCTGCAGAGAATTTGGACTGTAAATTGTACGCCCCAGAGTTGACCCTTGACCAAACACAAGCCAAGGAGATGGGTTTCCATCTGCCCTCTACCAGTCCACCATTGGTCGAAATGTAAACTCCCAATCACTTCCTGTTTTTTGTACCTTCGGGCAAAGTGGTCCCAGCAGCCCCAGAGCAGTCCCACAAAGAGAAGAAACAGGTGCTGCCTACAAGAGCCAGACGGGCACACAGGCAGTGGACAAAGGGACCTGAGAGGATCTGGGCCCAGTACCAACATGATTCACACAGTCATTTTTCACCAGGGAGCACATGATGTTTTTTTGCTGCTTACATGTGTTGCAGATTACATACATGATATCCCGAAAACGAAGTGAATTTGGAGCACCGATTAAGTTCAGTGACCAGAATGCTTCCAGTGTAAAAGATGGCTATATTGAGTGTACATCCTACCCAGATAAAATATTTACCCTTAAGCAACTTGAGAAAGATGTCAGTATGCAAGTAGTACCCCAAATAAGAGATATAAGTACTCAGACAAGATGGTAAGTATGTGATGGGTTCGTGCTTTTTCTTTTTTTACAGCCAATTACAGCAAAATCTAACAACGTCCACAATGATGTTGAGAGATCTTTAAAATAAATAGAACAGAGTAATTCGGTTCAGGAAGATCTAACTATATTCAACAATGCCTTTAAAAATCATAACAGAAAAATGAGATGCAAATGTGTAAGATGGACTAGGAAGTGGGCAAATGAGTGATGCCATTAATAGTTACATTGCTGTGTGCTCTCACTGGCCGTTATCTCCTAACTGCTCTGTTCTATTACCTAAGACATCATTCTCACACAGCAAATCAGACTGTGCTACTTCATTACCTAGGTTTCTTCTTTGGCTTCCATCACTTACAGAATTGCATCCATCCAGAGCCTTAGGATGCACATAAGGTCCTCCTCCTTCCATGACAGGCACTGTCTGTGTCTCCAGCCTCATCGCTCCCTGTTTCTAAACAAGTCCTCTGTGCTCCAGCCCTATGAGCTGCTTCTGGTTCCCAGAATCCTGCTGTTCAGCCACTTCCTGCCTTTGTTCCTGCTGAAGGCTCCTCATCTCAGTAAGGGAGAATGATACTCTCCTAATTACACGGGAGAAAAATCTTGGATTTTGTTGGATCTACCTTCAAAATATATCCCTTGCTATTACCTTGGATCAAGCCATATATCATCTCTTGCTTGGATTACTGTAATCTATCCATCCTTTCTCACCTATATTCTGCTCTCCATAGAAGAGTCAGAGGAATCTTATTAAAATGTAAATCACTGGGAAGCTGAGGTGGGAGGATTCCTTGAGGCCAGAAGTTTGAGACCAGCCTGAGCAAAAAAGTGACACCTAATCTCTACAAGAAAATTTTTTTTTTTTAAAAATTAGTAGGGCACGGTGTCTGATGCCTGTAGTCCCAGCTACTGCTGCTGGGAGGCTGAGGCGGGAGGATCACTTGGGCCCAGGAGTTTGAGGCTGCTGTGAGCTATGATCACACCACTGCACTCCTGCCTGGATGACAGAGTGAGACTCTATCTAAAAAAAGAAGAGGGAGGAGGAGGAGGAAGGGAAGGATGAGTGTGAGGATGAGGGTAAGAGTGTGGAGTAGGAGGGGGAGGGGGAAGAGAAGGAAAAGAAATAAATCAGATCATGTCACTGATCAAACCCTCCAATGGCCCAATGGCCTCCCATCCCCCAAAGGACTCTACAAGGCGTCACATGACCTGCATCCCTTGCCCCTCTGCCCTCCTTTCCCACAATTACCCTTGCTCATCTGTCAACCACACTGACTTCCTTGTTCCTTAAATTCACGAAGCATCCTTGTAACCCTTGTGTTTATGTATATAGCTTCTTTACGTAGAAAGCTCTTCCCCCAGGTGTCTATGCCTCGTTCCCTCCTTCCTGCGGATCTCTGCTCAAATGAGGCAGGACCTGACAGTCCTATGTAAAAGTAACAACCCCCCTTATCTCTCAACTATCTTTCCCTTTACTCTAGTTTTCTTCAGGGGGCTCTTATCACTGATTTGTAATTTTCATTTGTAATTTTCTCTCTCCACCCTCCCCCACTGCCCTAGAATTCAAGCTCTATGAGAAAGGAACTTGGTATATTTTGTTTACTGCCATATCCTCAACTCCTGAGACAGTTCCAGGCACATATTTATTAAGTGAAGAAAGAAAGTGAGTGGAGGAAGGAAAGGAGGGGGAGGGAGATGGAGTTAAGGAAAAATGTGCAGAATGATGCCAGACTTGAGTTCGAGTTGAGGAGAAGAGCCATGAAATGCACAATGAGAGAGGTCATGACCAAGAGTTAGGGGTCTACCGCATGGAGTGCAGTGCAAAAGAATGCTTTTCCTATCTATGTAACCCAACTAGTTAAAAACCATGGAAGTGCAATGTTAAAGTCAGGGCACATACACATAGATCCAAGGGTTGGACCAAAAGATGGATCTGTAACAGGGAAGTCAGATGAACAGACAGGCCAGAACCAGAGGAAAGAAAGAGAAAGACAAGAACTGGCAGTCAAGTCCTAGCGGGGAATAAAAAATATCAGAAATTTATAAACACCAAGAAGTGAGACTGAGAGAGGAAGGAGAGAAGTGAGACATTAGTAGCAAAGAAGCTTGGGTTTTGAGACAAATTTCTAAGCCAAGTCAGCCAAAGATTTTGTCTATGTACAGACAAGTCCAGGAATGAGTCAGCCATGGTAGACTCAGTAGGTAGACTCAGAAAGAGATGATAAACCTCCAGCATTGGGGACCCCGACCACAGGATTGTGGGTACGGTGGTCTCTCGGTGAACATTCACTGATAATAATAGAGTTGTTTCTACATAGAGAGAATAAGGAGATGAGAAGTAAGGGTGAGTCTTGTCACCCACAAAATGAGAAACAAAAAGAATCAGAAGGGGCCGGGCTTGGTGGCTCAACCTTTGGGAGGCCGAGATGAGTGGTTCGAGACCAGCCTGGGCAACTTAGTGAGCCCTCGTCTCTACAATAAATCAAAAGTTAGTGTGTGGTAGCGCGCACCTGTAGTTCCAGCTTGGAAATCTGAGGCAGAAGGATTGCTGGAGCTGAGCAGGTCGATGCGGGGATGGCAATGAGCATGCCACTGGATTCCAGCCTTGGAGACAGGGTGAGACTCCAACTAAAAAAAAAAAAAAAATCAGAAAGAACTCAAATGGTTCAAACCTAGATGACTGGGAGAATGCTGGCACCATTTACTAAGATCAGGACATCTGGAAGGGTAGCTGGCAAGGGAAGACAGGATGTATGACTGTGGTGAAAGAAGTCAAGAAAGACCAAAGATGCGTTCTTCGGGGTGCTTTACACACATCAAGTCAATCCTCATAACTGCGCTCTGAGATAGGCGCTGTCTCTATTTTATAAATAGAGATACTGAGGCAAAGAGAGGTTAAAAATAAATGCTCAATGTCTGAAACATAATTTAAATTTGAAGGAATTATGGATAAATTTGCTGAAAAACAATGAAACAAATCATATTTTTAAAATAACGGTGACTCTTAGGCTTGTTGCTATAATCCTTTGATAAAACCACCAGGCAACATATAATTTCATACTTAATCCTACCTATAGGATAGAAATTAAAAGATAAAACTGAGATTTGAACCCGAGCCTCTCTGGTTCTAATACCAACTCTTTCTTTCTACCACTCTGTCTCTGTTATGGATTCTTATCTAGGCAAGGAAAAAAAAAGAATGAATTTATTTCTAGTAAATATACTCAAAAATCTCTTTACCCGTTGATCTGATTACTCTCCATTTATTATATTTGCGCCTCTTGGAGACATTTTATTGACATGTGTTCAACAAGCACAAATGAAATACTACAGAACATTTTATTGAGCACTTGGGATGTGCTAGGCAATGCTTTAAAAGTTTTTAATTAACTGGGCATAGTGGCTCACACGTGTAATCCCAGAACTTTGGGAGGCTGAGGCAGGAGGACTGCTTGAACCCAGGAGGTCGAGGCTGCAGTGAGCCATGATTGTGCCACTGCACTCCATGATTGGGCCACTGCACTCCAGTGAGCCATGATTGTGCCACTGCACTTCACTCCATGACAGACTGAGACCCTGACACACACACACGCACACACAAAAGAAGAAGAAGAAGAAAGAAAGAATAAAAGCTTTGCATGTATTAACACATTCGATCTTTACAATGAGTTTATGAGCTAGATACTATAAGAACCTATTTTAGAGGCCAGGCACAGTGGCTCACGCCTGTAATCCCAACACTTTGAAAGGCTGAAGCAGGAAGATTGCTTAAGCCCAGGAGTTTGAGACCAGCCTAGACACATAGTGAGACCTAGTCTCTACCTTAAAAAAAAAAAAAAAAAAAAAAATATATATATATATATATATATATATATAGAGAGAGAGAGAGAGAGAGAGAGAGAGAGAGCCAGGTGTGGTGGCACACACCTATAGTCCCAGCTACTCAGGAGGCTGAGGCAGAGGATTACCTGAACCCAGGAGATTGAGACTGCAGTGAACCATGATCATGCCACTGTACCCCAGCCTAGGTGACAGAGTGAGATCCCAACTCAGGAAAAAAAATTATTTGAGAGATAAGAAAACAGACACAGAGAGTTTAAATAATTAGCTCAGGATCACACAGCTAGTAGGTGATAGCACCAGACTTCAAAGCCAGGCAGCCAGTTGTGAGAGTCCACACTTTTACAATGGTGCCATATGAACTCTTCTTGGCCCCCAAACCAAGGGCTCACTCAGTCTAGACTGAGAATGAAGCCCAGAGGTACAGTGGTCACACATAGGCGGAACGGACCGGATGGAGCAAGGATTTCTCAACCTCCACATGACTGACGTTCGGGGCTGGATAATTCTCCGTTGGGGTTGGGCTGTCTTGTACTTTGTAGGGTGTTGAACAGTATCCCTGGGTTCTCCCCACTATATGTCAGTAGCAAGTCCAGGTTGTGCCAACCAAAGATGTTTCCAGACTTTGCCAGATGTCCCCTGAGGGGGTGAGGTGACTTGTGCTGGTTAAGAAACACAAGTTGAAGGAAATGAAATGGAGAGAGAGAGAGAATGATAGGGAAAAGGTGGCAGCATGTTAATAGCTGATCAATCCAGGTGAAGGGTATGTGGGAATCCCTTACACCCTCCTTATAATTTGTCTATAAGTTTGAAATGAGTTATAAATAAAAATTTTGCAAAATAAGAGGTTTTTATTATGTTGAAAAGAAATATATGTAGACGTTGAAAGGTGGCCATTATCCATTGTCTAAAGCATCAGGCAAAATATCCAATGAATACAATCTAAATATAAAGTAATATTTTAATAGCGTTGTCACAGAGACAAACATTTGACTTATCGTGACCTATGTTTGCTTTTCTTTGACCTAATTTTTGGTGTTGAATTTTCTTTTAATATATTAGGACATATCCCAAAAACGCCACTACGCAATATTACCCAAGAGAATTCTCAGAAGAGGAAAAAACAGCTCTCAACCAATCAAAATCTCTGGCTGATTTTCTTAACAATGTGTCCATGAGGTAAAAAAATTAAAAATTGCATTTTTTAAAATCTCAATATCTTTGGGGAATACAAATAGTTTTTGGTCTGGGTTTTAAGAGTACTCACCATCCCCACCTGTGCACATTTTAAAAGTTGTATATTGGAAGTTTAAAAGAAAACATAAAATGTGTTTGTTTACCTACAGTAAGAAGCCTTAGTAAACAATTCCATATGGGAAGTCTAGATAGAAAATGACATGCATGAACATATGATGCAGTCTACAGATTCTTAGGATTTCTTTTCTTTCTGTTGCTAAGCATTATCTTAGACCTCTCAGGCTAGAGCCACACCAAACACAGTGTGAGCAATTGAGAGTGTGAACATGCTTTTCTAAATGCAAGTTAACAATTATTGGTGTTTACCATGGTTGCATTTATGTAAGTCTTTTTCTCCCCTCCACTCCACCTCTTGTCTTCTTTGACTTTTATAGGATGATAAGGATGAGGATAGTATGGATGTTAAGGATGATCATTGTTATGATGACAGGTATTTGCAACAATACCTTTGCAAATGAGAACCTGAATTCAATTCAGATGAATTTTTTGGACATTTCACCCTTATCACGAATTCCTGTGTCACTGCCACTCTTGCTGACTCTGTAAAAGAGGTGTTTTCAAAAGGTCCCCTACGTTGGTATAGGACCCTGGACAGAGCTCCGGGGCTTCTAAGCCAGAGAAAGAGCTTAACAAGTTCTCGTCAAGCTGACATTAGAGTTTAGAGAAGTGGAATCAATGATGGACAGCTCTGCCAGTTATACTCGATAGATTGGTTTCCATTTCTTCCCAAAATTAAAATTTGGTGGTCAAGTTCATATATAGCCCAAGTTAAACTTTTTTATTTTCAAGAGACATCGTTAATTCTTTCAGACTGGATGATATATCTTGAAAATTCCAACAGCTCTCAAAAGTTGTTACTTATGCCTGGAAAGAATCTAGTTTAAAAATTCGCTTAATGATTCCGAGAGTACATTAACTATTTGCCACTTATTCATAGGAAGTATGTTATAATTTTTCCTATATGGGCAATGAGAAAGAAACAAGAAATCCTAAGATTTCTTTTTCCGCATATCAAAATTAAGTATTCACACAAATTTTTCTGTAAAAGCATTAAAAATGAGAAGTCTGTTTACATATAATCAATGTCCAGGGAAAACTAGACCTTCAAGAAATAAAAAAATTTTTTTAAATTCACATAAATGGACTGCAGTGAATTCTGAATTAGCCACACTGTGTTTTATCTTTAGACCTGGCTTTTATTCTGTCCTCTCGATTGCCGTTCTTATAAGAAAAGAGAAGTGAACAGCTTTATAATCTCCCCTGAGGGTT
This sequence comes from Carlito syrichta, assembly GCF_000164805.1. NCBI lineage: Eukaryota > Metazoa > Chordata > Mammalia > Primates > Tarsiidae > Carlito > Carlito syrichta. Next base: position 837,697 of record NW_007252147.1, read on the forward strand.
GGAAAGAAGACATCTCTATGAAGAGAGAGTTAAACTGGCTCAGGAATTATCACAGCACTGGTCAAGTGTAAATAAGAAACCCAAGTTTATATCACTGCCGTACTTTCAACTGCTTGAGGAATGTTTAGTATTTTTTAATTTATATGAGCCTGATTTAATTCTGGGGAGAAAAGCCCTTTTAGAAATGAGGCCCTTTTTTTCTCATAGAATTTTATCTAAAACAAACCTCAGGGAAACATTATTTGCCAAAGTAGGCAATGACTTGAGAGGTGAGAGAGAAACTTTGAGGGGATTCACAAAGCGAGTAAGAAATTTTTATTTGGGGGTTAAAAAAAATCCAATGATGCTCATGGGCTTCACTTCAGAGACACTCGTGCCAGCCTCCGGTTCATTCCTCTCAAAAGCCACAGGGTTCCTGGAAATCAAGGACCCAGAAACCAGAGGACAGGTGCTGTCTTCACTTCCTCCTTGTAAATTACTTCCCCTTTTCCGGCTGAGGGAGAAGCATCAGGACACCAGAGCAAAGGCTGTGTCTTTAACGTCTCTCTCAAGAACTCCTTTCTCACTCATTATCTCCCAGAAAGAACAAAGATTCTGAAAATGCTTACTAATGAGTTTAAAACTTGATGCTCCAGGCCGTGAACATAGCCTACCCAGGGCTGGTCAAAGTCTGATGCGCGTAGGAACTACCGCTCGTTAACATGCAGGTTCCAACTAAGTGGGTTGGCATAAAGTCTGGAACTCTGCATTTATTACTAGCTCCAGGTGCCACTGTCACTGCTGGTCCATGAACCACACTTTAAGCGGCAAGGTCCTAGAAAAGGCTTCTGTTTTGAAAGAGGAAGTACAAGAAGAATTTAACCAAAAGAGTTATTCAATGAAGTGTGTGTTAATGATTAATGATGGGTATCAAATGGTAGTCTTGTTTTACATTTTAGGAGTATCTATTATGATATGCAGTGTTTGTATTTGTCTAAATAAAAGGTTTCTTCTTATTTTAAGAAATTCATAACTGAGAACTGATTTTTCAGCTTACCACACCTATTAACCAAACAAAAAGGAAATATTTGGACCTGGGATCGTGAAGGTAAAACCTTGAGTGGTTTTCTCATTTTAGGAGAACTCAAAGAGGCCTTGAAAGTAAGCAGCGTTTTCAAACCTAAGCATACAACATGACCATACACATCACAGTAACTATTTTAATACTGGAGACTGTCAAACCAGAGTCCCCTGACAATTGACAGATGATCCTTGCAGTCAGGTCATTTCTTAAAGCAATGATATTAGTATTTTTAGCTGGATAATTTTTGATTTGGGGGCCTGTCTCATGCATTGCAGGAGGTTTAGTAAGGGAATTAAACATGTCCATGAAGGCATTGCGACATCTAGAACCACCAGACACACACACACACACACACACACACACACACACACACACACTCACTCACTCACTCACTCACACTCACACTTCTAAACTCCAAATGTCCCCTTATTGAGAATCTCATATTTGTTGCTTTGAATTACACCTGTATCTGGGCCATCTCATTTAGTATAAGTGATTATTTAGTACTGAATATGCCCTTAAGAACTGCGAGTTGCCCTTTTGTGACAGTTGGGGCTTTCCAGCATGCAAATGAGATCCAGTTAGAGGCAGAGGTTTGCTGAGGTTTACACTGTGAAAGATAGAGGAGGGAGCGAACCCAGTGGGCAGAGCTTCAAATTTTCAAGCCAGCACAGTAGGAATTCAGGAGCAAAGACAGACAGTAGGAAAAATCCTGCAAGAGGGAAACCGACCAGGTCCAGCATCCCTGCCACCACCATGCTCAGTCCCTGGCCTGGAGACAGCACAACCTCGGCGTGGAAACTGAGGCACGTCATGAATTTGCAGCTAACAAACAGCGAGTTTTTGAAAGATGTTCTGAATTTCACCACCATTTTTTTTCTCTGAAGTCATTCATTTCATATGAGGTTAATCATATCACCAAATACGACTGAGAATTGTAAAATTTCTGTTCAGTATAAGTGAAGTAGAAAGAGCTGCTGTGATAGTCATATCATTGGAACTAAACTCCAACATCTGAATTGCTTTTTTTTTATTTTTACAAAATAGTGTTGAAATAGCCCTACAGCAAAATGAAATCATGAACACATTTATTGATGACTGGAAGAACCTCGCAGAAGAGGAGGGCACCTTTGGGGACAAGACCGATACCCACTTGAAGGAGTACCAGTCCTTCACCGACCTTCATAGTCCCACAGAGAAGATGATCACCTGCATCTCATGGCATCCAACCATCTATGGTGAGACGCAAGTGACAAGGATTCTCTTTTGTGATTACCCAGAAATTGCCAATTGCTTTTAAATGTAAAATGGCAAACTAGCTCGATTTCTTTCTTTCTTTCTTTTTTTAAAGATGTGGGGTACAATTCAGGCTTAGGTATACAAATGTTCATTATGCAGGTACCCCTGTTGATGAGCTGGGCCTCCCACCCCACACTGCTGGCAGTTTAACACTACTGCTGATTCCTTTCTTGTAGTATGATGATAGTTGTTCAAGGTTCGCTTATGAGTGAGAACATATAATACTCAGTTCTTTGTTTCTGTGATAGACCACTCAGTATTGTAGCCTCTAATTCCATCCAAGTTGCTGTGAAGTTCATAATTTTGTCCTTTATGGCTCCATAATACTCCCTCGTGTCTATGTACCACATTTTTTTATTCAGTCCTCTTTTGATGGGCAGCACGGTTTTAATAAATTTCAATAAGCAACTTCCATTTGCTGAGTGGCAGCACTTGCCAAGCACCTTCTCCACCTTGGCTGATGTGTCCTCCCAACAATCCTGGAGGACACTGCATCATTGTGTGGTTATCTCCATTTCACAAGAGGACTTGCCCAGGTCACCCAGCTGACACAATGCGGAGTGTAGATTTGTCTCAGGCCTACTGGAGTCCCAAGGCTGCTGAATTCATTCCTCCTAACACTCTGCCTTTCTGATTACTGAATGAGAGAGAAAACCATTTCCTTTAAGGAGTTCAGCAGCCAATGGGGGTAGTGACGTGTGAAGGTGGGGCCATGGGGCCATGAAGAGAGAGAGGTCTTAGTCCCCTTTCTTCCTCCTCTGACCCTCCATGGGCCCTCTCTCTCTCTCTCTCTCTCTCTCACACACACACACACACACACACACACACACACACACACACACACACAAACTTTTCTTACCAAATCTTCTAAGTCTACTGCATATTTTAAACGAACAGCACATCTCATTTGAACCAGACACATTTCCAGTGCCAAATACGTGACATGTGGCCAGGGACTACCATATTACACAGCAGGGCGCTTTAAGAACATTCTCGGTCTCTCGTGGAATATTGTTCCTCAAATTTCACCAAACCAGAAATGAACAGTGATTTTGCAGAAATGCAAAAGCTGGAAACATCTCTCCATGAACGGTTGCTGCTGACTTTAATTTCGACTTGTGTTCCCATCAGGGCTCATAGCTGTGTCAGTGGCCGTGCGACTGTCCTTTGAAGACAGAGTCCACTTTTCTGGCAAATTACTGCTGCAGCCCTCGCTGATCCTTTTCTGGAGCTTCTCCGACCCCATTCACCCTCAGGTGACTACGGAGGCCCACACAGCCCAAATGCTCCTTCCATGTTTGTCTTCAGCAGTTTTTGATCACAACGTACTTCATGATCAATTAATGTGGTAAACCCTTGTGCAGTTAGGCTTTCTTCAGTGCAGAACTTGTCATCATTCAATCCAAGCAAAACTGAAATTGGTTTACTGAATAAATCAACGTGCTGTTGTTTTTCAAAGATTTTAAGGAGAATCGTTTAGCCTGTTTGTAAAAACACACTCTGTTATGGGTTTTATTTCAGTGCTGCTTGGCCAAATGCAAATAGATTTTAATTTCGCATGGATTTCCTCAATTCCAGGGGATCACCAGTGGTGATAAATAAAGGTGACTGTGTGGGAGGACAGTGGGGTGTGGTGGGAACTGTGGCCCTAGTGACTGCACTGCCCATCTCTGAGTTGGCTTCTCTCAAGCTCTCTCATTGCTAGGTGGGTTCATTGTCAAGATAATCCAGAAATTTGGAGTTCTGTGAAATCGTCTCATTTTAAAATAGTTCAACAAAAACCAAGCCAACACACACACACACACACACACACACACACACCCCTTCACTCAAATTAAACCAAAGCACATAGCAATCCAAATAAAACAAGGCTGAAGGTCAGTTCACTACACAGGATTCTAGTTTCTATGATCTGCTCAATAAGAGTTTTGCTTAGTGGGAGGGTGCGTTACCGTGTTAGATTATTTCAGTGTATTTAAATATAAGAATATTTGTTTGCATAATTAAGCCTTTCCCCAATAAATCTTAAGCTCCCCCTCTTCCAGCTTCCATAATTCATTGGAATTAAGGCAGTTTTACTGTGACAGACTCTAGACTCTACCTCCTATTGACCCAGGGATCAAAGTGATAGATCGCTAACTGCCTTGTCAACCTACTTACCACAAAAATCGTGCCACTCTCTCGCTAGGGTTTGCTAACATTTCTACCCTAAAACTACCCCACCTTCCACTTCATGCCATGGAAGCGTGGCTAAGCTTCCAGACAGTTAGGAAGAAGAAATAGAGACACTCCTTTTCTCTCTGTTTTGAAGGATAGCTTTAAAAAGACAAGGAGTCTTTTTTTTTAATTTTAAAGATGTGAGGTACAATTCAGGATTAGGTATACAAGTGGATATCATACAGGTAAAGTTTGGGCATCATTTGGTCCCCACTTTGCCTGGTTTGAGATCAGGTACCCTTACTGAGGTTGTGCTCACTTCCAACCCCCACCCTGGCTGACAGTCTTTGAAGAAATAATGCCAAGGATTTATTTTGCCTTTGGTCTAATGAAAACTATGAGAGAGTATTAAAATATTTTGTTTTCAAAAGGAAAGGTTTCTCCAGAATACACAAAGTACCAAATAAACCAAGTTAATTTACCCCCAATTGCCCAGTTTGAAACCCCAGTTTGAAACCTCTAGATCAGTCATGGCAAAACTATGACCTACTGGGACTTTTTATTTATTTATTTTTTTGGTAGTTATGTTTGAAGAAGAATGGTTAGGTGCTCTTTTTGTGGGGGAGGCGGTTGCTTTGTTTTGTTTTGTTTTAGTAGGAGTCACACTCTGTCACCCAGGCTAAAATGTGGTGGCATGCTGCTCACGGCCACCACAGCCTTGATATGCTGGGCTCAGGACATCCTCCCGCGTCAACCTTTCAAGTAGCCAGAGCCAGAGGCACACGCCACCATGACTGGCAAATTTTTTGTACTTATTGCAAAGATGAGGTCTCACCAAATTGCCCACGCTGGTCTCACCAAATTGCCCACGCTGGTCTCAAACCCCTGACCTCAGGCAATCCTCTTGCCTGGGCCTCCCAAAGTGCCGGGATTACAGTTGTGAGCCATTGCACCTGGCCAGTGCTATTTTTTAAATATAACTATTCCTTCCTACTTGTGTTTTCCTTGCAGGAACCTGTTCACCTTCTGGGCTCTGTATTATTTTAAAACTTGCAATATTATCACTGGCAATAATCCAGGAGACCTAGGACCCCTTGAGAACATACTCATTCTCATACGTGCTAGAGGAGAACCCATAAAAAACATCATTTATTTCTTAAAATTAAAGTTGTGCATTTGTTCTTACATGTTTAAACCTCAGTCATCTTCAAAGTACTGTCCATTTGATGCAACACACCTATCAAGATGCTTTTTCCACTGCTCAAAACAGTTTTTGAACTCGTCCATTTGGACGCCTTTTAGTGCTTCTGCCATTTTCTGTTTCACCTCTCCCACATTGGCAAGATGTTTCCCTTTGAGGACTTTTTTCATCGAAGGAAACTAAAAAAAAAAAAAAGTCACTTGGATGAGATGGGTGAATGGGGAGGGTGGGACATGGGAGTCATGCCAGTTTTTGGTCAAAAACTGCTGAACGGCCGGGCTCGGTGGCTCAGCCTGTAATCCCGCACCTTTGGGAGGCTGAGGTGAGTGGATTGCCTGAGCCCACGGGTTCGAGACCCACCTGGGCAGCGAGACCTCATCTCTACAATAAATAAAAAAAAAATTCATCCGGGCATGGTAGCGCGTGCCTATAATTCCGGCTACTTGGAAGGCTGAGGCGGAAGGATCGCCGGAGCCCAGCAGGCGAGGCTGCACTCCAGTCTGGGCGACAGAGTGAGACTTCAGCTCAAAACAAGCAAACAAACAAACAAACAAACAAAAAACTGCTGAACACTCAGCACAGTGTGGGGCAGGTACACACATCATTAAATAGGCAAACACATTGAAAGAATCTCCAAAAAAAACTCACTGAAGCTGAACACAGCTTCTCACAACAACGCTAGCTGGTACACTGATACCAATGGATTCCTAGAACCCTTACCTAGCAGGAGAAGCTTGTACTACAAGAGGTCCGCCCTCCAAAAGATAATTCTGGGCCTTGTTGTTGTTGTGTTTTTGCTTTTTGTTTTTTGCTTTTGGTCCCTCTTGAACATCTACAATAAAATTTAACAAAAGCAGCTTCTAGCTTAGTGGTAGAACTCTGGGAATGAACTTTATAGACACATTGCCTATAGATTGCTATAAAATTAGACGTTTAACTGAGTTAATGTTATTTTCTAGCCACGATCCTAGTAGATTTTCTCACACCTTCTTGCATTTGTGGGGTTTACTTTAGTTGATGCTGGAGAGCCCAGATGACATCTTCTGCTTCCAGTTCTGTCCCAGTGACCCTAACATCATCGCTGGAGGATGTATCAATGGGCAGGTACTTATGGAATTATTTCAGCTATGTATTAATGTGGACAACATCCTGTAATAAGTTTTGATTTGGTAGTTTTCTGAACGTAAGGCCTCAACTCAGCAGAGGGAAGGCATGCCAATGGTGGGCCGGTCCTCATGCCAGAAACTAGAGTATAGAGATGTGTTAGACATGATGTCAGTGCTTGAGATGTTCCCAGAATAACCCAGTTACATAACTGAAATGGGTCAAATCCATTTGGGTTGCTGGGATAGACCCACCAGTTGTATGAGAGTCCATGGAAGAACAGAAGCTACAAAACGTCACTACCTCTTGGGCAAAAGGCCTCATGTGAAATTTCTCTGTGGGTGGGAGTTAGGAGGCGATTTGGAATTTAAATAGAAATTCACTGGAAAGCATACATTTATCACTGGATTTATGTCTATAGATTTAATGTCGTGTTTATTCTTTTCCTTCTTTTCAAGTTATCTAATGTATAAAATTTAGGTCCTATCCTCTAATATCCTGTTTTTCTAGTGAAGCAAAACATAAATCTGTTTTATGATCAAAGTTTAAATTCATTGTTATTGAGTGTGTTTGGCCATTACAAGGGTATATGATCTTTTTGTGTGTGGTTAAAATGTAAATGGGTATGGCTTCCATGCCCATTTATCCAGAACCAAAAATAACCAGGAAAACAAATGTGTCTCCCTCAGTTTTGTTCAACAATAACTGAGGGTCATAATAACGACACAGAGTCCATCTTCCAAGCCCGGCAAATTCTGAAATGCCTTTTTCACTCATGGCAAAGGTAATGTGCCTTTGTTTTAAAATATCTTTTAAAACCATATGATGAAAATAAAATCACAACTCTGTAATCCTGACATTTTGCTAATATTTTAGTGCAATGAATGACCTTTTTAGTCATCAGAAATTAATCTAATTTAGTGTTACATATTCTTTTTTATTTTGATTTTCCAAGAAATGACCTTCCAGATTTATATACATTCAGAGTTGGTCATAGTATTCAACTGAACAGAAATAATTGCTTCCCAGTCATTTTTGGACAATCTGGTACTTGTATTTAATTCTGGACAATATGACGTATTTTCCCCTAGGTCTAAAGCAATTGTCCCTACAATCACTTTCCAAAAACAGAAGAAGGCCGGGCTCAGTGGCTCAGCCTGTAATCCCTCGCTTTGGGAGGCCGAGGTGAGTGGATTGTCTAAACCCGCGGGTTCGAGACCCGCCTGGGCAACTTGACGAGACCTCATCTCTACAATAAATCAAAAATTAGCCGGGCGTGGTAGCGCGCGCCTGTAATTCCAGCTCTGGGAAGGCCGAGGCGGAAGGATCACTGGAGCCCAGCAGGTCAAGGCTGCGGTGGCCGGGAGCGACCACTGCACTCCAGTCTGGGCGACAGAGCGAGACTGCAACTCAAAACAAAAAACAAAAAACAAAAAAAAACAGAGGAAGAATTCTTCCCAAGGCGAAGGGGATGGATGACATTTATGTCAGTTTTTAAAAAAATACTACCATTATCAACATAAGCACAAACATCAAAGTGTTGAAGATACAGTACTTTTATAGAAAACAAAACATTTTCTCTTATATTAGCTTTAAAAGTTGCTGGCTTAATTAAGATACCAGCTAAATTTGATTTTCCCCTAAGATGACTGATTTATTAGACAGCATACCAATCGTTTAAAAAAAATCTTTGAGACCAATTAGCTATTTCATTAAAATGTTACAATAACATTTGTTTCTGCTTTAGATTATCCTATGGGACATCACTGCCCATGCAGACCGTATAGAGAACATCAAGACGGGAGATAGCAGAAGTAAAAAACCCACACTAAAGGTTAGCTTTTTGTCATTTTCCTCTTGCGAGTTTTTCCCGTTCAGAAGTTGATGGAAAAGCATGTAACAGTTGCCAAGGTTAACAAAATCTCAGTAGAAAAGGGGGGAATGTAATTTTCCAAGCCTTCGCATCTGCCTGTTCTGAGTCACTTGTACATGGCCCTTGATTGAAACACAACATCTATCATGGATGTTAGCTTCTTTTTCGTTGTTACGGTTGTTAAGAAAAATTAAGGGACCAAGTGACTCACTGAAAGCGAGGTGGTTGGAAGAGCACTGGACAGAGAGCTCAGTACCCAGGCTCTGCACCCTCGTCCTGTGAGTGTGGACATTCCACCTCACCTCAGCAGAAATAGGTTTACCATGTGTAAAATGAAGGGGTTACAATCCTTTCTGAGGATTGTATATTTTTGTGAGGCCGTGGATTCTGTTTGGAGGGTTGGGAAAAGATTCCCCAGCCCCCAACTCAGTACTTGCCCACCATCCTGCACATCGACTCAGTTCAGTTCTTCATCCTTAAGATCAGGAGGTCAGCCGGGTGCGGTAGCTCAGGCCTCTAATCCCAGCACCATGGGAGTTCAAGGCAAGAGGATTGCCTGATCTCAGGGGGTTCGAGACCAGCCTGGGCAACTTGGCAAGACCTTATCTCTACAATAAGTCAAAATATTAGCTGGGCGTGGTGGTGCCTGCCTGTGGTTCCTTCTACTTGGAAGACTGAGGCAGAAGAATTGCCTGAGCCCAGCAGGTCGAGGCTGCAGTGGCCATGAGGGTGCCACTGCACTCCAGCCTGGGTGACAGAGTGAGAGTACAACTCAAAAAAAAAAAAAAAAAATCAACAGGTCTCTCACCAAGGAGTGGTGGAATGTGGCCTTTTTTATTCACAAATACAAATATGCCTTCAAGAATGGGATGTGATGGCTGGGCACAGTGGTTCATGCCTGTCATTCCAACACACTGGGAAGATGAGGAGGGAGAATTACTTGAGCCCAGGAATTCGACACCAGCCTGGGCAACATATGGAGACCTTGTCTCTACATAAAAATTTTAAAAGTAGCTGGGCATGGTGGTGTGTGCTTATAATTCCAGCTACATGGGAGACTGAGGCAGAAGGATCACCTGAGCCCAGGAGATCAAGGCTGCAGTGAGCTGTGATGGTGTTAAAGCACTCCAACCTGGGCAATAGAGTGAGACCCTCCACTCAAAAAAAAAAAAAAAAAAAGAATGGGATGTCTCATTGATTCTGTAGGGAGGTCAATAATATTTGTTAAATTCAGAGATAAAATCTTAAACTAAACTGGAGGGGAAAGTAGATAATCCTATTGCCTAAATTCATGGTATGTAGGAACATAATTTATGGTTTTCCTTGAACTGGTATTTCTCCTAATGAATAGTTTTAATTGGAATGATGAGTAATGCATGAGTTCTTTCATCGGGTCTCTGAAATGAAAAGCACACAAATTTCTTTTCATATTTTTTCAGCCTATGTTTCTCCTTGAGCCAGATAGCAATAAGGAAGCAATGTATATCAGACACTGTGCAGTTTCTTCAATAGAAAATGGGCATAAGAACGTAATTACAGATATACACTGGCTGTCTGATACATTCGAGGTGAGTTTTGATGACCTTATACTTTTCACCTTCTGGACTGTAAGTTTTTGGACTTTATCCAAAGAAGGTATTTCAAATCAACAATCATTTACACTTAAATTGTGAAATAACCAGGAACTAAACTTCAAAAAATTGGGTCACTGCCGCAAGACCAGCATCTGATTTGGAAATGAGAATAAGGCCAACCTTTCAACTTGGTTGGCTGAATTATAACTTAAAAGCATAAGTGGTAGCCGGGCTCGGTGGCTCAGCCTGTAATCTCACACCTTTGGGAGGCTGAGGTGAGTGGATTACCTGAGCCCACGGGTTCGAGACCCGCCTCAGCAGTGAGACCTCATCTCTACAGTAAATCAAAAAATCAGCCGGGCGTGGTAGTGCATGCCTGTAATTCCGGTTACTGGGAAGGCTGAGGCGGAAGGATCGCCGGACCCCAGCAGGTCGAGGCTGCGGTGGCCGGGAGCGGCCACTGCACTCCAGTCTGGGTGACAGAGTGAGACTCCAACTCAAAAAAAAAAAAAATGTAAGTGGTGTCAACCGTGTTGCCCATCAAAACTGGACTGGATTAAAAAATGTATATATAAACAATGGAATATTATGTAGCCATAAAGAAGGACAAGCATATGAACTTCGCAGCAACCTGGGTGGATTTAGAGTCTATCATACAGGGTGATCTATCACAGAAACAAAGAACAGAGTACCACATGTTCTCATTCATAAGCGGATCCTGAATAATTATCATAATACTTTAAGAAAGGGATTGGGGTAACCCCCTTGGTTCCCCTTCCACTGTGGGAGTTTTTCTGTCCTCTCAATAAATCCTACTTTCTTAAAAAAAAAAAGAAAGAAAGAAAGAGAAAAAGAAAAGGAATAGCGGGATGCAACAGGGGTGGGGAGGACACAACATCATTAAGGGTACCTGATCTCAAACCAGGTAAAGTGGGGACCAAAGGGAGGCCCAAACTTTATCTGTATGATAACCACTTGTATACCTAATCCTGAATTGTACCCCATGTCTTTAAAATAAAAAGATAACATAAACAATTGTTTTAACGTAGGTGGTGTCAATACTTATATAATACAATAGTAGAGAAGATGAGGTTTTGATATGTAAAAATAAGGTGTGAATATTTTCCACTCTTTGCATCACTGTCATTTCAACTCACACTATATACATGCATTTTAATCCAAATGATTTTAAATTTAAGTGAAGATAACAAATAAGAAAACTACAACAAATCAGAATAGAATATTACATTTCTGGAACTGGATGGTCTCCTTGGGTTATTAATGTTGAAAGAAATCACAAAGGAAAGATTGACAGATATAAAATATACACATATAAATTTCTAAATTAAAAATGGAGGGGATTAAAAGAGGTTAATTAATGGGGACAGATAGAAGAAATAAGACCCAGTGTTCAAGAGATCGATGGGGTGACGATAGTTAACAACAACCTATTGTACATTATAAAGTAGCTCGATGAGAATAATTTAAATATTCCTAGCATAAAGAAAAGATCAATGTTTAAGGCAATGGACATTCCAATTACCCTGACTTGATTTGTACCCCAAAAACATACATCTAGTATGGATCAATAAAAAATAAAAATAAAAAGTAAAGAGTAAATAACAAAATGGAGAAAAATATTTGTACCAAATATGGAAAATATAAAAACCTCCAATAAATAAGCAAAAGGCATATACAGTAAACAAAACGATTAGAAAATCAACATAAAAATTATTCAGCCATTCTAATATCAAAGACATTAATAATAAAGCAATAATAATGCTTTATAAAGCATAAAACTATAAAAACTATATAAAAACTATTTGGGACTTAGTTTTTAAATGAAAATTTCCACTAGTATTCTGTTAAAAAAGAATGAGGTGGTAAAACCAGTAAACACTGCCATTGCTGATTACAGCATAACACTTTTGGAATGCCATTCGTCAGTGTAGTTCTTAAGTCATTCAAATCCAAGAAGAAAAAAATGTAAGAGGTAAATAACTATGAGGAAAAACATCATTCTTCTATAAGAATTTACTTTTCTTGCATTTTTAAAAAATAGATTAACAGAATGGGTTCTGTTTTTGAGAATCGAAGTGGAATATGTTGTCAGCTTGCCACGTGTTCAGCAGATTGGTAAGTCTTATTTCAAATATTTCCTAACATGCTTTTATACAAAATGTTCTTTTTTTTCTTAGATGCCCCTAAAATCGGTGTTTTCTTCTGCTCCTTAAATAATCTTCATTGTAGCAATTAAATCTAATATAACTAAAGGACAGACGTTATGAATTGTTGCTGGTTTTAAAAGTCTTTTTATAGAGATAAATATGTCATTAAAAGAATTAACTAATCTTTGTGCTTAATAATGTTATTCACAGTTATTCTGCTTCACATTCTCATCTTTATAAATTTGCAATATGTGTTATTTATAATTCAATTTTATCTAAGAATTATGACAATCATAGCGTTAAATTGGAAAAGAGATTTCACATTTTTGCTGTACATTTATAAAAGTTGGTTTGCCACCACCCACTACTGGGGAGAGG
>NW_007252147.1:850533-872423 GCF_000164805.1 Carlito syrichta
CGCCTCAGCAGTGAGACCTCATCTCTACAGTAAATCAAAAAATCAGCCGGGCGTGGTAGTGCATGCCTGTAATTCCGGTTACTGGGAAGGCTGAGGCGGAAGGATCGCCGGACCCCAGCAGGTCGAGGCTGCGGTGGCCGGGAGCGGCCACTGCACTCCAGTCTGGGTGACAGAGTGAGACTCCAACTCAAAAAAAAAAAAAATGTAAGTGGTGTCAACCGTGTTGCCCATCAAAACTGGACTGGATTAAAAAATGTATATATAAACAATGGAATATTATGTAGCCATAAAGAAGGACAAGCATATGAACTTCGCAGCAACCTGGGTGGATTTAGAGTCTATCATACAGGGTGATCTATCACAGAAACAAAGAACAGAGTACCACATGTTCTCATTCATAAGCGGATCCTGAATAATTATCATAATACTTTAAGAAAGGGATTGGGGTAACCCCCTTGGTTCCCCTTCCACTGTGGGAGTTTTTCTGTCCTCTCAATAAATCCTACTTTCTTAAAAAAAAAAAGAAAGAAAGAAAGAGAAAAAGAAAAGGAATAGCGGGATGCAACAGGGGTGGGGAGGACACAACATCATTAAGGGTACCTGATCTCAAACCAGGTAAAGTGGGGACCAAAGGGAGGCCCAAACTTTATCTGTATGATAACCACTTGTATACCTAATCCTGAATTGTACCCCATGTCTTTAAAATAAAAAGATAACATAAACAATTGTTTTAACGTAGGTGGTGTCAATACTTATATAATACAATAGTAGAGAAGATGAGGTTTTGATATGTAAAAATAAGGTGTGAATATTTTCCACTCTTTGCATCACTGTCATTTCAACTCACACTATATACATGCATTTTAATCCAAATGATTTTAAATTTAAGTGAAGATAACAAATAAGAAAACTACAACAAATCAGAATAGAATATTACATTTCTGGAACTGGATGGTCTCCTTGGGTTATTAATGTTGAAAGAAATCACAAAGGAAAGATTGACAGATATAAAATATACACATATAAATTTCTAAATTAAAAATGGAGGGGATTAAAAGAGGTTAATTAATGGGGACAGATAGAAGAAATAAGACCCAGTGTTCAAGAGATCGATGGGGTGACGATAGTTAACAACAACCTATTGTACATTATAAAGTAGCTCGATGAGAATAATTTAAATATTCCTAGCATAAAGAAAAGATCAATGTTTAAGGCAATGGACATTCCAATTACCCTGACTTGATTTGTACCCCAAAAACATACATCTAGTATGGATCAATAAAAAATAAAAATAAAAAGTAAAGAGTAAATAACAAAATGGAGAAAAATATTTGTACCAAATATGGAAAATATAAAAACCTCCAATAAATAAGCAAAAGGCATATACAGTAAACAAAACGATTAGAAAATCAACATAAAAATTATTCAGCCATTCTAATATCAAAGACATTAATAATAAAGCAATAATAATGCTTTATAAAGCATAAAACTATAAAAACTATATAAAAACTATTTGGGACTTAGTTTTTAAATGAAAATTTCCACTAGTATTCTGTTAAAAAAGAATGAGGTGGTAAAACCAGTAAACACTGCCATTGCTGATTACAGCATAACACTTTTGGAATGCCATTCGTCAGTGTAGTTCTTAAGTCATTCAAATTTTCAAATTTTTGGACTGGTAATTCCAATTTTGGGAAATGATCCAATTTGTTGGGGGGGGGTTGTTTTGGGGTTTTTTTGAGTTGTAGTCTCACTCTATCGCCCAGGCTGGAGTGCAATGGCACGCTCCCGGCCACCGCAACCTCGACCTGCTGGGTGCAGGTGATCCTTCCACCTCAGCCTTTAAGTAGCTAGAACTACAGTCACGCGCTACCATGGCCAGCTAATTTTTGGTTTATTGTAGAGGCAAGGTCTTGCCAAGTTGCCCAGGTGGGTCTCGAACCTGTGGGCTCAGGCTATTCACTTGCCTCAGCATCCCAAAGTGCTGGGATTACAGACTGAGTCACTGAGCCCAGCCTGGTATGCTATCTTATTAAAATTTAAATCCAAGAAGAAAAAAATGTAAGAGGTAAATAACTATGAGGAAAAACATCATTCTTCTATAAGAATTTACTTTTCTTGCATTTTTAAAAAATAGATTAACAGAATGGGTTCTGTTTTTGAGAATCGAAGTGGAATATGTTGTCAGCTTGCCACGTGTTCAGCAGATTGGTAAGTCTTATTTCAAATATTTCCTAACATGCTTTTATACAAAATGTTCTTTTTTTTCTTAGATGCCCCTAAAATCGGTGTTTTCTTCTGCTCCTTAAATAATCTTCATTGTAGCAATTAAATCTAATATAACTAAAGGACAGACGTTATGAATTGTTGCTGGTTTTAAAAGTCTTTTTATAGAGATAAATATGTCATTAAAAGAATTAACTAATCTTTGTGCTTAATAATGTTATTCACAGTTATTCTGCTTCACATTCTCATCTTTATAAATTTGCAATATGTGTTATTTATAATTCAATTTTATCTAAGAATTATGACAATCATAGCGTTAAATTGGAAAAGAGATTTCACATTTTTGCTGTACATTTATAAAAGTTGGTTTGCCACCACCCACTACTGGGGAGAGGAGAACCTGTTCAATAAATGGTGCTGGGAAAACTGGCTGACCACATGCAGAAGATTGAAACAGGACCCCTGCCTATCCCTATACACAAAAATCAACTCTAAATGGATCACAGACCTAAATGTAAAACCTCAAACTATAAGAACCTTAGAAAATGCAGGAGACATTCTTATAGAAGTTGGAACTGGCAACCAATTCCTGATCAAAATCCAAGGTGCCCATGCCATAAGAGATAAGATAAACAAGTGGGATCTCATTAAACTGACAAGCTTCTGCAAAGCCAAAGAAACCATCAAAAGAGCAGGGAGATGGCCCACAGACTGGGAAAAAATATTTGCCAACTCCATGTCTGACAAAGGCCTCACATCAAGGATCTACAAGGAACTCAAATGTGCTGAAAAGAAAAAAACAAACAGCCCCATTACAAAGCGGGCAAAAGATATGAATAGACACTTCTCAAAAGAAGACATATGAGCAGCCAACAGATACATGAAACAATGTTCAGCTTCACTAGTCATCAAGGAGATGCAAATTAAAACTACACTGAGATACCACCTAACTCCAGTCAGAATGGCCATCATCAGTAACAAAAAATAACAGATGCTAGAGAGAATGTGGTGAAAAGGAAACACTTCTACACTGTTGGTGGGAGTATAAACTAGTACAGCCTCTGTGGAAAACAGTGTGGCAATTCCTAAAAGTTCTAAAAATCTAATTTCCATATGACCCTGCAACCCCCTTATTGGGAATATACCCGAAAGAACTCAGATCACTCTATAAAAAAGATACCTGCACACGCATGTTTATCACAGCGTTGTTCACAATAGCAAGAACATGGAACCAACCCTGCCGCCCATCGAAAGTGGACTAGATGAAGAAAATGTGGTGCATATACACAATGCAGTATTAAGCAGC
Source organism: Carlito syrichta (assembly GCF_000164805.1). NCBI lineage: Eukaryota > Metazoa > Chordata > Mammalia > Primates > Tarsiidae > Carlito > Carlito syrichta. The sequence continues at coordinate 854,066 of NW_007252147.1, forward strand.
CATAAAGAAGAACAAAATCATGAATTTTTACAGCAAATTGGATGGAGTTGAAGACCATCATACTTAATGATCTATTCACAGAAACAAAGGACAAAATACCGCATGTTCTCACTCGTAAGTGGGACCTGAACATCAATCACGTTAGCACAAGAGAGGGATCAGAAGTCGTGGAACGCTGCTGAGGGTGGGGGACACGTATCAACACAAAGCATACTTGGTCCTAAACCAGGGAAAGTGAAGACCAGTTGGAAGCGCAAACTTCACCTGCACTTAGATTACTTATGTACCTAATCTTGACTTGTGCCCCCATCTCCATAATAAAATAAAGTTTTAGAAAGAAAAAAGATTCAGAGTGACTGAACAGAGTACGCTTGGCCCTCAGTTGCATCATAAACCCACTCCTTTGGCCAGAGAGGAAATGGCATATCACTGTGAGTGATAATCCCAACCTGACAGCATGTAGCAGGAAGGGGGCAGGTCCCCAAAGAACAATTAGAAACATCCAGGCAAAAACAGCAACACAGCCGGGCATGGTGGCTCACGCATGTAATCCTAGCACTTTGGGAGGCGGAGGTAAGAGGATTGCCTGAACCCACGGGTTTGAGACCAGCCTGGTCAACTTGGCGAGACCGTGGCTGTACAATAAATCAAAAAATTAGCTGGGTGTGGTGGCGTACGCCTGTGGTCCCAGTTACTTGGAAGGCTGAGGCAGAAGGATCGCTTGAGTCCAGCAAGTCAAAGCTGTGGTGGCCGTGAGAGTGCCACCGCACTCCAGCCTGGGTGACAGTGAGACTTCAACTAAAAAAAAAAAAAAAACAAAAACTCCTCATCTGTGGAACAATATAGAATATTATGGAACAATTAAAATTATATTATGATTTCATGGAGAAATGCTTCTGCTATAATGTTGTCATCAACAGGACACACAGCTATACTGTTCTTCAGTAGCCTGGGAAAACATTTAAAAGCACATTGACAAGGTCCTTGGTTGTTTGTTTATGATGGCCCTTAAGTCTGAAGGAAGGAAGGAAGGAGACTGGTTGGTAAATTATTTTATTTGATTATTTATGTAAATGTAGAAAAGTTCAAAAGTTTTTAAAGTAAAAAATAAAGTTTGTGCTTTTAGAAAAGCTAACTTTTAGTTATCTATAAAACTCCATCAGTCCTATCCTTAATACTTCAGCCATGCTAAGGGTCTTATAATACAGAATATAAGTAAATAAATTTCCATTAATTAAGACTATGTGACTGATTTATGTAGAAAGTTCAACCGGTGCTGTCTGTAATAGCAAAGTTATTTCATGTGTAATGCAAATTAATGCTAGAAATAAGATTCAAGAAGAGCTATATAATTTTGAAAAACAATTTAAACCAGGTATAAGCATGTTTTTTAAAAGATATTAATATGTCACTTGTGGTATTCTCTCAAGAATTTGTTTTGACAACATAAATAATTATATATTAATAAATGTTAATTATTAATTATATATTAATAAATGTCAATGGTTATGCATTAATTATTAATTTTGACCATTCATTATTAAAATGAGCAAATGATTAATATTGATAAACTATATAAATGAGTAACAGATTTGTTAGTTTTTCGTGAGTTGCCATTTGTTTAAATACTTTATACATCTAAATTGTATAATGTATCTTCAATTCATTAATCAGATTATACATATCCCAAATGATAGAAATTATGGAGCTAATATGGCATATTTTTTGCCATTTTTATATGCTTTTACATAAATAATACCAAAAATGTAATTAATTTCACAAAATTAACACAAAATACACATAATTAATTCAAGTATCTTTATAGTATGTAACTTTTGTATCATAAACAATATTTCCCACAGGTTGGTTATGAAAAATCAAATGAGATAATTCATGTGAAAGATATTTTTAGAACTGTAAAACTTCTAAATCACCTGTGAGGAAGGAGAAATAACACTTGTTGGGTACCTACTTCTTGGGTGCCTACTGTGTACAAAGCAGATGATATCCAACTCCGTGTATGTTATTTTCCCATATATTGAGATACTGTTAAGATTATGTCACTTAGATAAAACATGAAAAGCATAAGCAACAAAAGAAAAAATTGGTAAGTTAGACTTCATCAAAATTAAAAACTATTGTGCTTTAAAATGTCACTACCAAGAAATTGAAAAGACAACCTTCATAGAATGGGAAAAAATATTTGCAAATTATATATTTGATGGAAGATTTATATCCAGAACATATAAAAACGTTTACAACTCAACAATAAAAAGACAAATAACCCAATTAAAAAGCAAGTAAAGATTCTCAATAGATGTTTCCCCCAAGATTCTCAATAGATGTTTCCCCCAAGATTCTCAGTAGATGTTTACCCAAAGATTCTCAATAGATGTTTCCCCCAAGATTCTCAATAGATTTTTTCCCCACCCACTTTTGGAGCTTCTCTATTTTCTCAATAAATCCTTCTTTCTAAAAAAAAAAAAAAAAAAGTTGCTCATATCATTAGCTATCAGGGGACTGCAAATCAAAACCATAATGAGATCTAAAATTGTCAAAACAAATCTTGTCAAAGAGGAACAAAGTGAAAAGATTCATACTTCCGAATTTCTAAACTTTCTACAAAGCTGCAGTAATAGAGACAGCTATATGAGAATTACCTTAAGGATAGACAGATTAGTGGAATAGACTTCAGAGTCCAGAAAATAACCCATACATCTTTGGTCAAGTGATTTTCAACGAGGATGCCAAGAAAGTTCAATGAGAATCGTCTCTTTAACAAGCAGCACTGGGACAACTGGATACTCATGTGCAAAAGATAAAGTGGACTCCTATCTCACACCATATACAAAAATTAACTGAAATGGAATAAAAACCTAAATGTAAAAGCTAAAACTAGAAAACTCTTAGAAGAAAACATAGACACATGTCTTCATGACCTTGGGTTGGGGAGTGATTTCTTAGATATTGCATCGAAGGCACAAATGCAAATTGAAGCCATTTTGATGCTATACAACTTCACACCACTAGGATGGTTATGATAAGACAAAAAATAAAAAGTGTTGGCTAACTTATGGAGATGTGGATCAATTGGAATTCTCATGCATTGCTGAGGGGATGTAAAAAGGGTGCAGTTGCTTTGGAAAACTGGCAGTTTCCCAAAAGATTGAACACATAGTTACCATATAACCCAGCAATTCCGCTCCTAGATATACCCAAGAGAAATAAAAATATATGCAAATGTTCACTGGCAGCATTATTCATAATAGTAAAAAAAAAAAGGAGAAATAATTCTAATGTGTTTATCCATTCATAAATAACTGGTGAATGAATAAATAAAATATGCATGCAATGGAATATTAGGCAGCAATAAAGAGGAATAAAGTCCCGATATGTGCCACCACATTAATGAACCTTGAAAACATTATGCTAAGGGGCAAAAGATAGTCCTAAAAGACCACATACTATAAGATTTCATTCATAAAACGTCCAGCACAAGAAAATTTACAGAGATAAGAAGCAGATTAATGGTTGCCTAGGACTTGAGGGAGGGCTTGGGAGACCAGCTAATTGGAAATAGCTGCTGATCTAAGTGGGGTTGGGAGACAGGGTGATGGGAATCTTCTAAAATGTGGTGATGGCTGCACTACTCTGTGAATGTATTAAAACCACTGACTTAATACACTTTAACTGGATGAAGTTGGTAGTTTATGAGTAATATCTCAATAAAACTGTTTTTTTTAAAGATTACATCAATTTCAAACTCAGCTCTCATATTTGAAAATATCAGTCCCAGGACAAGGGAAGTTGTTAAATCACTCTCTAAACAGTCTAATTCTCTGAAATATAAAATGCAAAAGCTCTGTTATTGCATAAAAATCTTAGCCATAGTCACATTGCTAATGTGTAGCAGCATGACTAGTTGTCCCGAGGTTTCACTTCTTATTTGTACTTAATAAGAATATAAAATATAAACTTTTTTTAGCACAATATGTTTTTGGGATATTAGACAACAGAAGGTTGCAACCCCTCAACCAACAGAGAAAAAGAAGGAAGAAAGTATTGAAATTCCTTTTGATGTGCCATCTACTTTTATGCATCTGGATCTTTCCTGGAAACCACTCATTAAGGTCAGTAGAATAAAATTTGGGCCATTTTGTTTGCATACATACATTATAGAATCTGCATGCATAGACATACATAGACACACACTCTAATAGCTGAGCAGTTCAAATTAACACAAGAGTTACAGTAATTTAGGGGTTTAGTCAACCAATACATTTCTTAATTGAGAGTTATTTTGATGCCTGTTTAGAGCAAGCCAGAAATCAAAATAATCATAATTTTCGACTGAGATTTCATGTATATTCAAGCCACAACTTACAAATGGCTTGTGTAATAATTACTCAATTGCATTTGAAAATTGACTGATGACGCTCAAGTTAGCCCAGAGAGCTAATTTTCCTCCCTATTGTGGCCAAAATTCTGCATATTCTGCATGTTAGTAGTCCAGAACTGAAAAGAAATTGGATGAGAATTTATTTGTATTTATCTTGAATGGCGAACTTGAAGAGAAGCAACTTTAATTTGAGAAAAATATGACTATGGCTAAGTATGGAAACTAGGAATGGGCCTCTGATGTTAATGGCTTTATTTCTTTCTTTAAAATGTCTTCTTTTAATTTCAGACTTAACATTTTTCTTTTCTTTTGATTAATACATATCACAAGAATTATATTATTTTGCATTTGCTCCCAGTGAAACAAGAACATGGACGAATGAGGACATTGATGAAATAACTGAGAAAACTGGAAAGACAAGATTGGAGAGTTTGGGTCATAGGACTACTGAGCCGTGGATAGTTAAAACAAATAAATAAACCAAAGCCACCTGAGAATAATTGCACGGCATGGGGACAGACATCCTGAAGGAGAAGGCAGGGTCAGGGAGCTACTGGGGAGAAATGTGAAGTGTGACAATTTCTCACTCAAGCCACCAGGGTGTAGTGCCGGTCCAGGGCTACTTCTGAAACTCCCGGCCATGTGTGTCCCTGAGAGGACCAGGGGGTGGCCAGGCAGAGGCAAGGCCCTGTACAACTTTCTGGAGTTTCGTTTAACCGAAAGACTTAGGAAATGAGTCGTTATCTTATATTAAAACTAACAAGGCTGCATTATGGAACAAAACCCAAGACGTTTTCAGAAAGACAGTGACACAGGAGAATTTGGGTTTTGGAACTGTGTCCCCAGACATGCTCCCTTCTGTGGCAAGGTATAGAAACGCAGTTTAGATGCCTTCCAGGGGAAAAGCAGCTAGAAATGGGGAGAGAGAAGAGAGGAGAAAGAGAGGGAGCTAGACTTCCTTCACTCTGGAAGCAGAAGGGAACGGCAAGAATAAATTACCCAAGGATAATTTAAGGATATATGGAAATAATCATTATGTGTCTTCCCAAAAGGTAAGGCTGTCCAAGGGTGAAACAAGTTTAGACCACTGCCCAACCAAGATGAGCCTGAATCAAGACCACCTACTTTATAAATCACAAGGTAACTGCCTTTGCTTATTAAAAAGTCTTTAATAATTTGAGTGTCGGTGGCTGATTATGTCTAAAGTGAACCACTTGCTAGGATGGTCTAATTTGTAACAAGAATGCAGAAAATCAAACCTTCCAATATGGAACTTTCTAATGACTATAATTGCTATAAACAATACATTAAAACTGCCTATACACACAAAAGGATTTCATTTCATTGAAACTCATTACATTAAAGTGAATGAAGCCCACTTAAGAATATGTATGTGCTCAAAGAGTAATTCTTTAGAGTGGAACATGTGGAGTCTAGCAAAATAAGTTATGAAGTACCAAGAAACAAATTACCATTCTCAATCAGAATATAATTTTAAAAATTAATATACATACAGCACTATGATAAAATTGTAAGGAAAGAAAATTGACTTTTATTTTTATTTTTTGTTTTTGAATTGGAGTCTCTGTTGCCCTGACTGGAGTGCTGGGGCATAATAATGGCTACCACAGCTTCGACCTGCCAGGCTTAGGTGATCTCTCTCAGCCTTCCAAGTAGCTGGATCTACATACGCGTGCCACCACACCCAGCTAATTTTTTTTATTTTTTGTAAAGATGAGGTCTCGCTATGTTGTCTAGGCTGTTCTCAAACTCCTGGGTTCAGGCAACTTTGCAGGGGGAGGGAAGTTCATCCATGATGTCTCATCAGTAGTTCATTTCTTTTTATTACAGAGTAGTATTTCATTGTACGGATAAACCACAGTTGTTTATCCATCTACTTGTTGATAAACATTTGGATTATTTTTAGCTTTAGGCTATTGAGAATAAAGTTTCTATGAGCATTCATGTACAAGTCTTTGTACGGACATATGCTTTCATGCGTCTTGAGTAAATCCCTAGGAATGGAGTGCTTGAACCCTATGGTAGGTGTATGTTTAACTTTTTAAGAAACTGCCAAAGTGCTTTCCAATGTGATTTTGTCATTTTATGTTTCTATCAGCAGTGTTTGAGAGTTTGGTTTCTTTGTATCCTCACCAGCAGTTGACATGGTTAGTCTATTTAACTTAACCATTCTAAAATACATATAGTAGCAGCCCTCTTGGGTCCCCTCCCACCGTGGGAGCTTTTCTGTCCTCTTAATAAATCCTGCTTTCTAAAATAATAATAATAATAATAAATACATATGGTGATATCTCATTTACATTTATCTAATGACCAAAGTTGTTGAGCATATTTTCTTGTGCATGTGTTTTGTTTGTTGTGTTTTGCCACTTGTGTATCTTCCTTGGCAAAGTGTCTGTTTAACTCTTTTGCCCATTTTTCAATCGGATTGTTTGTTTTCTTTTTTTTCTTTTTTTCTTTTTTTTTTTTTTTTTTTTTGAGTTGGGAGTCTCACTCTGTCGCCCAGACTGGAGCGCAGTGGCTGCTCCCAGCCACCGCAGCCTCGACCTGCTGGGCTCCGGCGATCCTTCCGCCTCAGCCTTCCAGGTAGCTGGAACTACAGGAGCGCACTACCACGCCCGGCTGATATTTTGATTTATTGTAGAGATGAGGTCTCGCTGCCCAGGAGGGTCTCGAACCCGCGGGCTCAGGCAATCCACTCACCTCAGCCTCTCAAAGGCGCGAGATTACAGGCTGAGCCACTGAGCCCGGCTGTTTGTTTTCTTATTATTGAACGTTGAAAGTTCTTTTTTTTTTGAATGGGGTCTCACTCTGTCGCCCAGGTTGGAGTGCAGTGGCATGCTCACAGCCACTACAGCCTCAACTTGCTGGGCTCAGGTGATCCTTCTGCCTCAGCCTTCTAATAGCTGGAACTATAGGAACACGCAACCGTGCCTGGCTAATTTTTTTTTTTTTTAATTGTAGAGATGAGGTCTCACTGAGTTGCCCAGACTGGCCTCAAACCCATAAGCTCAGGCAATCCTCTCACCTCCCAAAGTGCTGGGATTATAGGCATGAGTCACCACACCTGGCCAAAAGCTCTTAATATACTTCAGATACTAGCCCCTTTTCAGATATGTGATTTGCAAATATTTTCTTCCAGTCTGTAATTTGTTGTCTAATTCTCTTAACAGTCTTTTGAAAATAGATGTTTTTGGCCAGTCTCAATGGCTCACGCCTATCATCCCAGTACTCTGGGAAGCCAAGTCGGGGGATCTCTTGAAATCAGGAATCCGAGACCAGCCTAGGCAACATGGTGAGACCTCATCTCTACAAAAAAAAAAAAATCAAAAAATTAGCTGGGTGTGGAGGTGTTCACCTGAAGTTTCAGTTTCTCAGGTGACTGAGATGGAAGGATCGCTGGAGCTCAAAAGGTTGAGGTTTCAGTGAACTGTAATGGTGCCACTGCACTCCAGCCTGAGCAATAGAATGAGACTGTTTCCATGTGATTTTGATTTTGGTTTCAACTCAAAAAATAGATGTTTTTAATTTTGAGGGAGTCTCCTTTATCAATTTGTTCTTTTGTAAATCATAATTTTGGTGTTCAATTTAAGGAATCTTTGCCTAACCCAAGGTTGCAAATTATTTTTCTTAAGTTTTTTTCTAGGAGTTTTATGGTTTTATAATTTAGGTCCATAATCCCTTTCAAGTTAGTTTTTATGTGTGGCACAAGTTATGAATCAAAGTTCATTTTTTTGTGGATGGTATTCCCACATCATTTGTTGAAAATACTATCCTTTCAAAGGATGGATGCCTTTGCACCTTTGTCAAAAATCACTTGTCCATATATGTGTGAGTCTCTTCGGAACTCTCTATTCTGTTCCATTGACCTATGTGTCTGTCTTTATGGTGATACCACACTGTCTTGGTTACCATAGCTGTATTATTAGTCTTGAAATTAGATAGCATGAGTCCTCCAACCTTTTTTTTTCCCAGAGTAGTTCTTGGCTGTTGTATGTTTTTTGTTTTGCCATGTGAGTTTTTGAAACAGTTTATCTTGCATAGAAGTTAGCTGTGACTTTGATTGAAATTGTATTGACTCTGTAGATCAATATTATGAGTCAGCATCTAACAAAACTGAGACTTTTAACCCACAAGTACAATGTATCTCTTCATTTGTTTAGTTCATTAATTTCTCAGCGATGTTTTGTAGTTTTTCAGTGTGCAAATCTTTCTCTTCTTTTGATGGATTATTTCGAAGTATTTTAAATTTCTTGGTGCTCTTGTAAATGGTACTTCATAATTTTTAATTCTGGGTGTTCCCTGCAAGTTCATAAAAATACAAATGACTTTTGAATACTGATTTTACATTCTGAAATCTTGCTAAAATCACTTATTAGTTATAGTAGCTTATTTGTAGATTTGGGGGCTTTCTATATAGATGATAATACCATCTGCAAGACAGCTTCACTTCTTTTCCAACCTGATGACTAATTTTTTTCTGATCTTACTTTACTGTTTAGAACTTCCAGAGTGTCAAATTCCAGAAGTGTGAGAGTAGACATTCCAGTTTTGTTTCTGACCTTAGGGGGAAAGCATTTAGTCTTCCACCGTTAAGTGTGATATTCATTGTAGGTTTTTTTGTAGAGCCCTTTATCAGGTTAAAGAAGTTTCTTTCTATTCACAAATCTGTGAGATTTTTTCTACATCTTTTGAGATAACCAGATTTTTTTTCTTTTTTAAGCTTACTAATATGACGACTTACATTGATGAATTTTCAAATACAGGGTCTGACAATTAAGTTCGCGAGCTTGTCACTGTGTGCTTACCTTGGCAGCACCAAACAAACAACTCTGTAAGGTTTCGTAACCTTGTTTATCAGTGTCTCACAGCTGTGTTTGTGTCGACATGTGGCGGTGTCTTGCTGAGTGGCATTCATTATTGTCATTGCATGTTTTTGTGTGTCATCACAAGAATGTCAGAACCGAACTAGAGCAACAGCCAAACATTAAATTTCTCGTTAAACTTGGCAAGAGTGAAAGTGAAATCAGGGACATATAAGTCCAAGTTTATGGTGATAATACCATGAAGAAAACGGCAATGTACAAATAGATCAAATGTTTTTCTGAGGGGAGAGATGGCATCACTGATGAAGAGAGGTCAGGATGCCCAGTGACGAGCAGAACTGACAAAAACATGGCAAAAATTTGTTGAATTGTGTGTCAAAATCATCAGCTGACTGCGAGCATAGCAGATCAAATAAACATAGACACAGAAACAGTTAGGAAAATCTTAACTGAAAATCTTGGCATGAGAGAGGTGTGTGCAAAAACGGTCCCTAAGGAGCTCTTGTATCACAATGCACCAGCTCACATAGCACTGTCTGTGAAGCAGTTTTTAGCCAGTAAACAAATAACTATATTGGGACACACTCTCTATTCTCCTGGCATGGCCCCCAAGGACTTTATTTTTAACCTAAAAATAAAGGAAATATTAAAAGGAAGACCCTTTGATGACAATCAGGACATCAAGGCTAATACGACGACAGCTCTGATGGCCATTCCAGAAAAAGAGTTCTAAAATTGCTTTAACTGGTGAACTAGGTGCTGGCATCAGTGCCTAGCTTCCAGGGAGGAGTACTTCGAAAGTAACCATAGTGATATTCAGCATTGAGGTCAGTAGCACTTTTTCTAGGATGAGTTTGTGAACTTAATTGTCTGGCCTCATGTTAAACCAGTCCTGAATTCCTGCAGTAAACCCCACTTGGTCCTGATGTAGTATCATTTTATCATATTGTTGGATTTAATTTTCTAAAATTTAATTAAGAATTTTTGCATCAGCTGGGCTCGGTGGCTCAGCCTGTAATCCCGTGCCTTGGGAGGCTGAGGTGAGTGGATTGCCTGAGCCCGTGGGTTCAAGACTCACCTGGGCAACTTGGTGAGACCTCATCTCTACAATAAATCAAAAAATTAGCCCGGTGAGGTAGCGCACGCCTGTAGTTCCAGCTACTTGGAAGGCTAAGGCAGAAGGATCACTGGAGCTCAGCAGGTCGAGGCTGCGGTGGCCAGGAGTGTGCCACTGCAGTCCAGCCTGGGGGACAGAGTGAGACTCCAATTCAAAAAAGAAAAAGAATTTTTTCATCTATGTTCATGAGAAATATTGGTCTATAGTTTTTCTTTCTTATGATATCTTTATCTGGTTTTGATAATTCTGGCCTCATAGAATGAATTGAAAAGTATTTCCTTTTTTCTTTTTTTTTTTATTTTCTGAAAAAGTTTACATGAATTTTAATCATTTCTTCAGTAAATACTTGGTAGAATACACCAGTTAAGCTACCTGACCCTGGAGTATTCTTTCTCTTATTTTTCTATTTTTTATTTTGTTGATACCTGCTCTTATCTTTATTATTTCCTATCTTCTATTTACTTTGAATTTGATTTTCTTTTTCTAGTTTCTTAAGGTGAAAGCTGAAGTCACTGATTTGTGGCCTTTCTTGTTTTCTAATACAGGTACTTAGTGCTAAAATTTTGCTCCCTAAATACTAACTACTTTGGCAGCGTCCCACACTTTGGATATGCTGTATCTTTATTTTCATTCAGTTCAAAATAATTTCTATATGTTTGTGGTTATCTTCTTCTGCCTATGGGTTATTTAGAAGTGTGTTGTTTAGTTCCTGAGATTTTGGAGATTTTTCAGGTATCTTTTAAATTATTTATATCTGTGTAATTCCACTGTAATCAGGGAACATACTTTGTGTGACTTATATAGCCATACTTGGTCTATCTTGGGAATGTTCCATGTTTAGAAGAATGTGAATCTCATGTTACTGGGTGAAATGTTCTATAAATGTTCATTAGGTCAAGTTGGCTGATAGTATTATTTTAAATCTCTTATGTCCTTCCTGATCTTCAGTCTCCTTGTTCTATCAGTTGTTGAGGCAGTGACACTGAAACCTCTGACTATAAATGTCTACAAATTTGTCTGTTTCTGCTCCAGGTCTGTCAGTTTTTGTTTATGTATTTTGAAGCTCTATTATTAGATACATAAATTCTAAGATTGTTGCATCCTCTTAATGAATTGATAATACTCTTTACTTTGAAATCTACTTTGTCTAATATTACTATAGCCATTCCAGTTTTCTTTTGGTAAGCGTTAACATGGTATACCTTTCTTAAATCCTTTTACATCTAACCTTTTTGACATAACTTTCTTTAGGCCTTGCTTTTCAAGTTCAATCTGATCATCTCTGTCTTTTAATTGAGATATTTAGAGCATTCATGTTTAATATAATTATTGATATGGTTAGATTTAAAATAATCATCTTTTTATTTCTCCTGTCTCTCAGGGATCAATGTCCTTTGTAGTCTGAAAATTATTTCATATATTTTATCTGGTTTTTTTTTTTGTTTTAGGTGAGAGAGCTTAAGTATAACCCTAATTGCTCTTTTTTGACCAAAAGCAGAAATTTCTCTAAAATGTATTTTTGTAAGTGCATTGAGATATAATTACATATTTTTTTCTTTATTTTATTTCTATTTTTGAGTTGGAATCTCACTCTATCATGCAGGCTGGAGTACAGTGGGATGATCACAGTTTATCACAGCCTCAACCTCTTGGACTCAGACAATTTTTCTGCCTCAGCTTTCGAAGTAGCTGGGCTACATGCATGCCACCATATGCAGCTATTTTTCTTTTCCTGTAGAGACATGGTCTCACTATGTTACCCAGGCTGGTCTTGAACTCCTGGCCTTAAACGATTCACCCACCTAGGCTTCTCAAAGTGCTGGGATTACAAATATGAGCCACTGAGCCTGGCCTACATATCTTTTTAAACAAATAAATCTAAACTTTGACCTCCTTCAAGTGAGTGTAATTTCTATTGATCTTCTGTCTTTACAAATATTAGACTCTTAGGCCACCTCTTTCTGAAGGCTGCCTACTGGCACCATGTCAGGATATAGAGCCCTTCTTTTTTTCTTAAAGAAACGTACTATTGGCACAGTTAATATTTGGGAATAGGTATATAAAACTAAATGCGGTTAGAAGTAATATCTAAAAATATTGTGACCTTTTACTTTTATAAAGAAGAATTTTCATACTGTTATCTCCATATTTATGCCTGAGTTTACTCAACCATTTTTTTCCCAACAAATATTTATTAAACTCCTGCAAAGTGTTAGACTCTGAAGATATAGCTGTGAAAAAAACAGGTTCCTGCTTTCATGAAGTTTATATTCTGGTTGGATAGACACTAAAATAAGTAAGAAAAAATACATATTTTCAACCACTTAAGGAAAGGCTATTTAAAATGAAGGACCTTGTAGCATGTCCCAAATGTCATTAAACAGGAATATGCCCATCAAATGAATGTTCTCTTTCCAGACAAGGTCATTTCATAAATATTGTTTTCTGAAAAGACATATTTGGCCAAGTCAGTTCATAAAAAGAATAGACACATGTGTTTAGATGCTCAGTTGAAATTCTAGTTAGCCATGCCCCTTATGTGTCCAGAAATCCATGTTGCAATTTTACAGGTTCTGGAGAGAATTTGATTTCACTTGGTAATCCTAGGGATCTTGCTAACACATACCTCTTATCTCTAATGGCAGTCACAGTATAGCCATAATCTGTCTCTGTGTGAACGGTCAGCCTTTAGAACTTTATTTGAAATCAGCTATGGTGTTTTGGGTCTCCTTCAGATACACTGCCAGCTAGCCACCTATTCTGGCCAGATTTGGCCCTGTACACTAGAATGCACTCATAAGGTTCTTGATCAGATTTTGTTTATTGGTCCTATACCTGTTCTACTTGGACTATTAATCATAAGTCCTCGCTATCCCACCATTTTCTCTTGAGGCTTGCTCAGTCTCAGTGTCACCATCTGGCACTCTGTTGACATCTCGTAACCAAGGACTATTCACTTTTGCCTGCCATTTTAGGTCCCTGGCAATCAGTGCCCTTCTAAGCAGTCACTTCAAGAAATTCCATATTTATTCCGATCTGGAAGCCTTTGCTCTAAACGGTTTTGGAAACCCTCTTCTGGAATAGCCTTTAGTGCATGGCCTATACTCTTCTAAGTAATACAGCATAGAGGTTAAGAATATGGATTCTGGGCAACCCCTTCAGATCCCCTCCCACTGTAGGAGCTGTTCTGCTTTCTCAATAAATTCTGCATTCTCACAAAAAAAAGAAAAAAAGAATATGGATTCTGAGCCGGGCATGATGGCTCATATCTGTAATCCCAGCACTTTGGGAGGTGGAGGCAAGAGGATTACTTGAACCCACAGGTTCGAGACCAGCCTGGGCAACATGGTGAGACCTTGTCCCCACAATAAATCAAAAAATTAGCCAGGAGTGGTGACACACGCCTGTAGTTCCAGCTACTTGGAAGGCTGAGGCAGAAGGATCGCATGAGCCCAGCAGGTCGAGGCTGCGGTGGCCATGAGTGTGCCACTGCACTCCAGCCTGGGCAACAGAATAAGAGTCTGACTCAAAAAAAAAAAAAAAAAAAGTAGAATATGGATTCTGGAGTTGATTGTCTGGGCTTACTCCCAAAGCCACAATTTATAATTTAAACAGGTCAAATTACCTCTCTCTGTACCTTAGTTATGTTGTTGTTGTTGCCTTTCAATCTGTTTGAATATAGAGCGAGGGAGTTAATTAATACACGTGAAGCTTTCAGAAAAGCACATAGTAAACTCATAGTAAATGTGGACTACCACATGTAAGACTTTGCACACGTTACTCAAATCTCTCTGAACCTCAGTTTGCTCATCCTTGAAGGAAGATCATTGTGTAACCACCTTAGAAGTTACTGTGAGAGTTGAATGAAATGGTTCATATGAAGCACACAGTTTACTGCCTGGCATGTAGTAAGCATTCAGTAAATTTTAGTTGCTGTTACTATTACTATCTTAAGTGATGGGAAATCCATGATGTATGAGGAAGACTTTGAATTTACTAAATTCCAAAGTTATTCCAGTCAAGACTCAATAAATACAGTTGATGAAAACATTTTTTCTCGCCTCACCCTCTTTGGCTCTGCCCCGTCAAATGCTATTAACTCAGCCCTTGGCGTTCACACTTTCTTTAGCATTTGCGATTTTTCTATCCTGCTGCTTCTTCCATTTTTCTTTCTCTATCTCCTTGCCTGGCTCCATTTCACCTCCCCCTACCCCCGTCATGAACTTTATCTTCAGCTATATGCTTTCTCATTGCCATGCTTTCCCTTTGCTAACAGAGTCTACCTGCTGGGCTCCAGCTTTTACCTCTGCTGAGAATTCTCCACCTGACTCTTGCTGTCTTCTGGATTTGAACCCAATCCACTCCCTCTAGGTCAATGTGTCCACATCAGAATTGATAACTTAATCACCCCTGCCTCTCTCCTCAGGTTCCCACTTCCAGTTTCTCAGGGAAACTATGTCTTTTAAAAAAAAAACAATGTATCTCATCTTTGTCTATTCTTTTACATTACTAGTTGGGTTCTCGTAGATCAAGGTCTTGTCTCCCTTTGTTAGACCAGAGGCCTCCACACTTGAATTTTGCACATCCTCAGTAAACATTTTTTAGTAAAAATTCCCAATGTATGTATATTTATTTATAAATTATATGCATGTTATACTCCCTAATATATCTGTGTACATTTTTACAAAGAATAAACCTGACATTAAAATGAGAGTGAAGAATGTGAAATATTTAATGATTTTAATTTTATATATTAAATAGACACAAAGTGTCTTTTTGCTCTTTCTACATGTATTATAAATAATATCATTTAATCAGAACAATGTGATTGATGTGCCTAGTCAATTTTGAAATGTTGATTTACACTTTGGAATGCAGGTGTTTAATGATCTATTTCCATGTTTGGCTTATTTCAAAACTTGTTTTTAATGTGTTACTTAATGGGAAAAGAGACCTCTCAAGACATGTAAATCTCAGACAAAGGAAGTGTTGCTTGACTGCATCGACTAAATTATGATAATTATTTTTTAACTTTGTCCAGAATTATGCTAAAGTTTTTTTGAAATGCAATATATATTTTTAGTCAAGCTAAAGTGTTCCTCTC
Source organism: Carlito syrichta (assembly GCF_000164805.1). Lineage (NCBI taxonomy): Eukaryota > Metazoa > Chordata > Mammalia > Primates > Tarsiidae > Carlito > Carlito syrichta. Next base: position 869,533 of record NW_007252147.1, read on the forward strand.
CTATTCGAGTTTTCATTTGTCTATTTGTTGGTTGGTTTTATGTTGCTTGTTTTCCCCTCAGGTGGTATTATCCAGAGGACACATCGTGGAAGTGTGATTAGAGGTGTGTTTTATGAGCATATATGTCTCTATCAACTTTCCCAGAAATGTAATATCACATTTTTGGAAATGGGAAAACACTCAAGACACAACTTTAAGTGAACAGAAAAACAGTGTACAAGACTAAAATAGATTATGACCCCATTAAAAATGTTTGTTTCTGTCCTCTTTCTAAAAACAAAAAAATATATATATATATATATGTTTGTATACTCACAGAAAAGTCACTAGAGGGAAATATACCAATATTTTAATAGCAGTTGTCTCCAGGAGACGTAATAATGGATAATAGCACTTGTAAATTTTTTATCATAAAGAAGCTTTTGCTTTCAAAGTGACATCAAAGACATTTTAAAAGAAACAGGTTCCTGATGATGTTTGCATTTCAGCCCCGGGTCAGATGTGCCCTTGCGCTGTACGTGTGCAGCTAGAGTGATCCCACAGGACAGTCAGTGATGTTTTGATTTGAAAAAAGGATTCTACTACTAAATTAGAGGTCTAGAAATGCTTCTCTTATGCCCACTGCGTTGGGAAGGGAATGGGGCAGATGTTTGTGGCAAGAGACAGAAAATGCAAACTCTCTATATTTTAAAAGATCTTTCACTGGGATATGTGTTCTTCTATCCACACGCTTCCAAAAGACAAAATGTTAGCACAGAACAAAGCAGCGAAGGCAGGAGAAACGAGCCCATACCATAATCTGGAAGGTGGGATGATTGATCATCTCCGGCCAATAGACGACTTCTGCACCAAGTTCTTTATGGGAACAGAGGTAAATGGGAGTGATCTGCTTTTAAAATGAATACCCACTGCTTGGAACTAAATTAGTACAACACCCATTGTACGAGTTGGCTGTATGAAAGCTTACGATATTTATACCTTTTTCACATATTAATGTGCTTATTTTCATGAAAAATTATTAACCTTGACGCCACATAGATTCACCTTTTAAATGCAACTGAGCAAATGTGGAAAAAAATCTGTAAAATTATGTATCCTCGTTACTAATAATGTATTGATCAATCTGCAAATATTCATTCAATACTTTTACCATGTGGAAGAAATGGTGCTAAGCATTAGTGATATACTTGGAAAATGCATTGTTTTGCTAGATAGGCGAGTCTAGTAGAAAAGACAGTGAAAAATGCACTCAACTCAGAAGATAAATAACAATTTGATATAATAACGATAATGGCTGTCATTTTTCAGCACCTACTATAACAATAATACTATAACAATAATCAAGACAAGCTTACATTTATTGGGCATTTTCTATGTTTCTGGGTCTGTGCCAGGTTATTTCCTGATTGTGTATCATTTAATCCCAATAATTGATATTATTAATCACAATATACAGATGAAGAAATGAGACTCGCTGGGCTCAGTGGCTCAGCCTGTAATCCCAGCACTTTGGAAGACCGAGACAAGTGAATTGCCTGAGCCCGCGAGTTTGAGACCCGCCTGGGCAACTTGGCGAGACCTCATCTCTACAATAAATCAAAAATTAGCCAGGCGTGGCAGCGTGCGCCTGTAGTTCCAGCTACTTGGAAGGCTGAGGCGGAAGGATCGCCGGAGCCCAGTAGGTCGACGCTGGGGTGGCCGTGAGCATGCCACTGCACTCTAGCCTGGGCGACAGAGTGAGACTCCAACTCAAAAAAAAAAAAAATGAGACTCAGACCTTTTATCTACAGTCATGCAGAGGCAGAGATGTTCTTTTTATTCATGACTCTCCTTCCCTGAAATAAAAGGTATTTCTCCCAAGCCAATCCACCATGGGAAGATGCCAGAGCTGAGTCTCACCAGAATGCAATTTGCGTTCTCTCTTTTGTATTAAGAGGAAATCAATCCTGCAAGCTCTGGAGAACATACTGCCTATCAGACATAGCACTGAGCACTGGGATCAGAGCTGACTAGCATAGTCTCTTTGTCCTTAAGGCACTCACTGCCTAGTCAAGGAGCAGACACTTTGACAGTATGATAAATGCCAATGCCAGTTCCAGTTCAGAGGCCACTCAGACAGGAAGGAGGAGGTTGGGGAGGATAAGCCTTAAGCTGGCTGGACCTTGGAGGTTGAAAAGGAACCCAGAAGATCAGGATGAGAGTTCCATTCCAAGCAGAAGTAACAGCCTGAACAATATTTTTTGAAGTTATGGAAATGCAGGATTTGGCAGGGTGTGGTGGCTCACGCCTGTAATCCCAGCACTTTGGGAGGCCAAGCCAGGAGGATTGCTTGAGTCCAAGAATTCAAAACCAGCCTAGGCAACATAGTGAGACCTTAACTCTATAATAATAATAATAATAATAACAATAATAATAATAAATTAGCCAGGCATGGTGGGGCATGCCTGTAGTCCCAGCTACTTGGGAGGCTAAGGTGAGAGGATGGCTTGCCAGGAGTTTAAGTCTGTGGTAAGCTGTGATCGTGCCACTGCATTCCCTGGGCGACAGAGTGAGATTCTCAACTCAAAAAAAAAAAAAAAAAAAAGACTAGTCTAGGCAACATAGCAAGACCTCATCTCAACAAAAAAATAAAAATAAATTAGCCAGGCGTGGTGGCATGCACCTGTAGTCCCAGCTCTCGGGAGGCTGAGGTGGAAGGATCACCTGAGCCCAGGAGGTCGAGGCTGCAGCACGTGCCACTGCACCCCAAACTGGGTGACAGAGTGTGAGACTCTAACTCAAAAAAAGAAAAAGAAAAAGAGCCGGACTCGGTGGCTCAGTCTGTAATCCCACACCTTGGGAGGCTGAGGTGAGTGGATTGCCTGATCCCGCGGGTTCGAGACCTGCCTGGG
>NW_007252147.1:872443-893260 GCF_000164805.1 Carlito syrichta
CCGGGAGCGGCCACTGCAGTCCAGTGTGGGCGACAGCCTGAGACTCCAACTCAAAAAAAAAGAAAAAAAGAAAAGAAAAGAAAGAGCAGGATTTGTCTGGAGATATCAATAATTATTTGGTGCAAGAGAAAAAGCCATGCCTAGGTTGGGGTGCAATATCAAAGAGTCTTTTCTACTGTTTTTAGGTAATTTGAATTTTGTTAGGTAATAGGACACTGCTAAATAGGTATATGTTTTATAACTTGGGCTTCACAGCAAAATTTAAATTTTTTAAATAAATTGTAGTAAAATATATGCAACATAAGATGTATATTCTTGGCTATTTTTAAGTATACAATTCAGTCTTGTGAAGCTTATTATTAACTATTGTTGTGCAGCTGTTGCCAGAACTTTCCACCGTCCCAAACGGGAACTCTGTACCCACTAAACAATAGCTCCCTGTTTCTTTCTTCCCCTAGTCCCTGGCAACCACCTTTCTACTTTCTGCCTCTATGAATCTGACTATTCTAGACTTCACGTAAGTGGAATCATACATATTTGCCTCTTTGTGCACTGAAGCTCTTAAGCAAAGGAAATGACACCATCAGATCAGTTTCAGAAAGATAAATGACTGCAGGATCTTAGAATTTAAAGCATAGCACCGCTTGCTGAAGTGTTTCAGTGGCAACTCAGTGTAATCTGAATGAAATCCAAATGCCTCCTTCATACCAAGGTCAATAAGATTTTGCATAATTTGGCCCCTGCCTATGTCTCCGCCCCCAACCACTCCTACCTTCCTGCCACTTGCTCAGGTCACTCTGCTGTCCTTCTTGTTCTTCTCATGCAAACTCTTTCTTGCCTTTGAAGCCCTTGCCCTGCTTGAAATATCTTCCTTTATCATTCATCAGATCCTTCCTGAGCATTCCATATATGCCAGGCTCCTGGCCCTGGGCATATCTATAGCAGTGAACAAAACAGACAAAATTCCCGGCCCTCATGGGGATGGCGTTGCCTTGGGAGATTCTTCTAGCAACTTTTGACATGGCTGATACATCTACTCTGGCAAGATAGCTCAAGGAAGGCCTCTCTGGGGTCCCAGCTGACTGGCCAGGGTCTCTGAATGGGATGGGGGGGAGTGGAACCTTGGGGGCAGAGCTGCCCGGCAAGGGGTGATTTCAGTGGGTGAGCCCAGAATTGAAGAGGGCCTGGGCAGTGGGGCCACAGATGTCAACACATGGAGGAAGTAGAATGACGTCACAGAATGAGGCAACCAACTGAATGATACAAAGGTTTCCAGCTGATGGTGGATGATATAATGGACACTTGACACATATGTATTAAATTGGTCCAATTATCCCTCTTTGACTTGGTTCAATTTCAGTGTTCCATGTACCACCAGCTATGAGATGCAGAAGTATGAATAACTCTCTTACAGGACTTTGGTGAGGGTTGAGGGTTATACACATAAACCTCTAACAACTCTGGCAAGCACTGAGTGCTCAGGAAATGATAGCTATAAGGGTGATGTGACACACAGCAACAGCTCAGCAAAACATGTCCCGTCTGTCTGTGCCCTTAGATCGTGAGGACCATGAGTGGAGGGAAGGCTTGTCATCAGACTCCAAATGTCCAACACCAAATACAATCCTTGTTTGTTAAGTAAATTCACATGAATAAAAGCACAGCTAGGTGAATGGAGTGGGCCTTATCCCAGGGCGCTTATCCCTCCCTTGCATAAATAGCAAATCAAATGTTTTCTCATCTCCCCACCTTGCCTGTTCTTCCCAATCTGTCCCCTCCTCCGAATCCCCTGAGCTCCTCTTTTTATTCAAACTCCTCTCTGTTTTCCTCTCGCCATCCAGTGAAAAACCACTGGTATTAGGAGACTGCATCAGGGTGACCTTGACCAAGTCACTTAACTTCTCTGAGTCTCAGTTTTCTCATCTGTAGGATGGGCTGTGTGGGACTGACTGTTTTCTGTAAGCCTCTCCCACCTCTATAACTCATGAGTTCGGTCTGTCTTTCCTCTTTTCGGGCTATTTCTTCCTCTTCTTTCACCAGTTCCCTCTGCCCTCCCCTCTCCTTGAAATGACCATAAACTTGGACGATAATATATTTTACTTGCCATTTTATCTGAAGTTTAAGCTCCCTATTGTTAACTTTTAAAATAGCAATTACTACCACATGATGCATTTGTATTCCCTCTTTCTCGATTACTTCACCAATATTTATCAGTATCGACTTTATAACATGCTAAGAACAAATCAGGGAATAAGAGAAACTGATCCCTCCCCTTATGAGTCAATCACAAAAACTTTGGAAACCCAGCAGTTGGACTCTTGTACATAGAGATTATCTGCACAACGGCTGTGTTCTTTGTATCACATGTAGATAAAAACCCAACAGACTCATTGTTTTGTTCAATATAAAATTTAGCAGTAACTTTGAGCCTCTCCCTTCCCCTACTGCATCAAAATATTATTTGGTGAAATTGACCTGTTGCGTTGCATTCGTTTTGGTTACATCTTCTAGTCTTAACACATAGATGTGAGATCTTTGCTTCTTACATCATCACTGTACTCATCAGGAACCTGTATTGTTTTTAGGAAGGCGAGGTGATATATACAGACTGGAAACTGGAAAGAGACCCTGAAACTGGCCGATATACGAGTAAGTTGTGTGGATTGATCTATTATTAATAAGGTGTTCCTTTTAATCTCAACTACTAGGCTGGAAGAAGAATTTCCTCTTTCTTTCTTTTTTTTTTGAGTCAGAGTCTCATTCTTCCGCCCAGGCTGGAGTGCAGTGACACGCTCATGGCCACTGCAGCCTCAACCTCTAGGCTCAGGTGATCCTTCCACTTCAGCCTTTCAAGTAACTGGAATGACAGGTGCATGCCACCATGTCCAGCTAATTTTTTGATATATTGTAGAGACAAGGTCTTGCCATGTTGCCCAGGCTGCTCTCAAACCTGTGAGTACAGGCAATCCTCTCGTCTCCACCTCCCAAAGTGCTGGTATCCCAGGATTACAGGCGCGAGCCACTGTGCCAGGTAAGAATTTCCTCTTTCAAGAAGAAACTTCTAAAAGACAGATTACCCTGCCTGAGAGGTGTGTGAGAAGGAAGGCCAAATCAAACAAACTTTCCAGGTGATACAGGTGGCAAATGCAGGCTGAATGCTGGCCGTGGACATAATCGTGCCATGTGCCCTCTTGTCAAATCAACACATGTCATGTGCTGGGAGCTCCTCCGAGCACCTTCTCTGGATGACTCGTGTAATCCTGACAGCAGCCCTTCAGGGTAGCTACCATCGGTGGCATTGCCAGCATGTGTGCCCAGCCAGAGGCTGTGCTCTTAACCACATTACTGCACTGTATCCAGCACTAGATAATGACTCTGGAAAACTGCTCCTTTGTTTATTTCAATTTTCTTATTGGCCTTGGAGCCTCTAGCAGTCCATTTAATAATTTAAGGACAGCTCCATTCATTGCTGAATGGCTTTAAAGTCTTTCAAAGGACATACGCCCACAAAAGTTAATAGAGGCTAAGAGCATCTACTGTTATCTTACAGTGCAAACGCTTGTTCCTATTGCTGTCACTGGTAATTATTACCATTCTCAGAGGACCCTGTTCACCAGGAGATGGCATCTGGGGATGCCTCACTAACCCTGAGGGCGAAGCTGGGCTCTGAGAATCAGAAGCAGCTGCAAGCGGTCTTATGCTTTACCAGGAATCTTCTAGACGAGCAGTCCCCAACTTTTTTGGCATCAGGGACCAGTTTCGTAGGGGACAATTTTTCCACGGCTAAGACGGCAGTTGGGGAAGGTGGAATCATCAGGCATTAGATTTTCAAAATGAGCCACAACCTAGATCCCTTGCATGCGCAGTTCACAGTAGATCCATGCCCCTATGAGATTCTAATGCCCCCACTGATCTGACAAAACATGGAGTCCTACTTACCTGCAGCTCACCTCCTGCTGTGCGGCTGCCTTCCTAAGCAGCCGAGGACCAGTACAGGTCTGCAGCCCAGGGGTGGGGACCCCTGTTCTAGCTCACCTCAAGTGACCTTAGAAGTATGTCTTCTGTGCTCTTTTCAAAATGGGGATTTGGTGGCAGGAAGATTGGCCCGTTAAAAAAGAAATCCAGCCGGATTCAGTGGCTCAGTCTGTCATCCCAGCACTTTAGGAGACCGAGGCGAGTGGATTGCCTGAGTCCACGGGTTCGAGACCAGCCCAGGCAACTTGGCAAGACCTTGTCTCTACAATAAACCAAAAATTAGCCAGGTGTGGTAGCGCACCTGTAGTTCTGGCTGCTTGGAAGACTGAAGCGGAAGGATCACCAAAGCCCAGCAGGTCAACACTGGGGTGGCCAGAAAAGCTACAATTAAAATTTTACTTATTTAGTTTTACTTAAAATATGTTTTTAACTGTGATACAACACACATAAGCACAAAACTTACCACCTGGGTCATTTTCAAGTATATAATTGGGTAGTGTCAAGTACAATAACGATGAGCCGCCAATCTCCAGAGTTCTTTTCTTCTTACAAACTGAAATGCTGTACTTATTAAACACTAACTCCTCATTTTCCCCTTCCAGCTTGGCAACCACCATTCTACTTTCTGGTTCTATGAACTTGACTATCCTAGGTCCTTCATATAAGTGGAATCTCACAGTATTTGCCTTTTTGTGACTGATATTTCATTTGGCATAAGGTCCACAGGGTTCATCCATGTTGTAGCATGTATCACAATTCCCTTCTTTTCTAAGGCTGAATAATATTCCATTGTATGTATATACCACGCTCTGTGTAATCATTCATCCACCAGTGGACTCGTGGATTGCTTCTGCCTTTTGGCTGTTGCAGATAATGCTGCTATGAACATGGATGGACAAATATCTCTTCAAAACCCTACCTGATAAGCTTCTTGAAGGATTTAGTAGATCTTTTTCTGCCTAATGTCCCAGCAGTGTTGGGCGGGGGAGAAACCCATCCTTCACATAGCTATTAATATGACAAGACTCAGAATAAGTTTGTGGCTTTAGTCTAAAAGAGTGAGACATTGTGGTTTGGCCTCGGCAGCCCAGGCCTGGGGCTCGTGGGTGTGGACAGGTCGGGCCTTGGAGAGACAAACACAAGCAGAATCCTACTATTCTCTGGGTAAAGAGGTCAGAGAATCAGGAGGATCCCAGAGCCTGGGGCTGAAGGGAACTCTTGATCTTGACATCCACACCTGTTTCTCCCTTAGTTTCCCCGGTAGCAACAAATGGAAACTCATGGCTCTTGTCGGAAACCTGGCTGTCAATTTCAGCATCTCACCCCTCGCTCTTCCTGTTCCAGCTGCCTCTAAGTCCTGCCAACTCTAGCTCACAAGTATTTTTTTTTTTTTGAGTTGGAGTCTCACTCTGTCGCCCAGACTGGAGTGCAGTGGCCGCTCCCGGCCACCGCAGCCTTGACCTGCTGGGCTCCGGCGATCCTTCCGCCTCAGCCTTCCAAGGAGCTGGAACTACAGGCGCGCGCTACCACGCCCGGCTCATTTTTTGATTTGTTGTAGAGATGAGGTCTCGCCTGCCCAGGCGGGTCTCGAACCCGCGGGCTCAGGCAATCCGCTCACCTCAGCCTCCCAAGGGTGAGGGATTACAAGTATTTCTTGATTATCGACTCTTCTCTATCATACCTTGATCCCCTCTCACCAGAAGCCCAGCAGCCTCCCAGGGTGTACCCCCTTTGCTTTCATCTCCCGCTAATCTACGCTCCCATAGCAGCCTGGGGAATCTTTTGGAAATGTCCGTCCAATTGTCTCACTCCTAGGCCAAAAGGGCTCATTAAGACACACTACGGGGAGAGGGGGCTTGCTAGAAGCCAAGATCTCACCTGTTCACAATTTACTGCTCACATGTACCCCACAACTCTAAAATTTAAATTGTTTAAATGTAAAAAAGGAATTTGCTGAAACCAAACCAAAACAAAACACTACGCTTAGAACAACGCTAAACTCCTCTACTGCAAAGCGTGCAGATCCCCCAAGTCCCTGTATGTCTCACACTGGAATGACCAGACTCCAGTCCTGTTGCCTTCCTCGGGTGGATCCAGGCACTGATCGCCTCCTCACCAGGACTGTGGCGTGGGTTGTTCCCTCTGTCTGGAATGCTCCTTCACACCCAAATCCTCCATGCTGAACTACTACTCGAGCCTAAATGACCCCTCTTCATAGAAGCCTTTTCTGACCATTCCGTCTACATTACAAATGCTCCTTGTCATTCTTTCTTGCAATATTCTTCCTTCGTGACACTCTTCACGATTTTTAAATTATATACTTTGGGGTGTGTTTACTGAGTATCTGTCTTTCCCACTAGACTGTGAGCTCCTTGAGGGTAAGACCATGTTTGTTTGCGAACTATTGTCCACCCAGCCCCGTACAGTATTTGATAATGCATGTAGACAATCCACAAATGTTTACTAATTGAATGAACTAACAAATGAGCAGATGAGTAAGAGCATGAAGTATTCTTCTGAGCCTGAAAAGTGACCTTGATGGGAAGCTCCCTAGACTTTCCATAAAAAGAGGAGGAGCCATCCCTTGACAGATTTGCTCACCAAAGCTGAACTCTGGTTCTCCACTCCAGGACTCCATTCACGGGGTCCTGTCTGTCCATCGGAGGCCTGTCCATTCTCCACTGCAGGAATGTTATTGCATTGCATTACCACATTATTAAGGATGACATGAAGGCAACCCCCTCGGGTCCCCTCCCACTGTGGGAGCTTTGCTGTCCTCTCAATAAATCCTGCTTTCTAAAAAAAAAAAGGATGTCATGATCTTTTCTGCTCCAACAGGCAAGAAGCCAGTGAGTCTCTATGCCGTCCATGATGGAGCCGTCCACACCATTCAGAGATCACCTTTTTACAACGACATTATTCTCACTGTTGGGGGGTGGAACGTGGCCATCTGGAAAGAAGGTGTCGTGGTAAGTTGCCTGCAAAATAGAGTGGGTGTGCAGTCCTTTGTTATTGAGAAAGACTATAGTAACAACAGCCTGTTCTGATATAACAGTGCCTTTGGGATGCTTTTTAGAGAAATTAGAACAGATGGCCAGGGCTCCAGCTTGTAGCAGAACCACTGTAAGCCTTTTGCAAACACACCCATTTGCTTTTCCTTCCTGAGGGAAAGAAACAATATGTACAAGTTTTCTTGTTCTCGTAAACCTACCAATCTTTTCTTTGGAATGTCTACTGTGGGCAGTTAACTCGACTTGTGTTTTCCCTCCCTTTAAAATACAAGATGGAGCCGGGCTCAGTGGCTCAGCCTGTAATCCCGCACCTTTGGGAGGCTGAGGTGAGTGGATTGCCTGAGCCCGCGGTTCGAGACCCGCCTGGGCAGCGAGACCTCATCTCTACAATAAATCAAAAAATCAGCCAGGTGTGGTAGTACATGCCTGTAATTCTGGCTACTTGGAAGGTGAGGCGGAAGGATCGCCGGAGCCCAGCAGGTCGAGGCTGCGATGGCCGGGAGCGGCCACTGCACTCCAGTCTGGGCGACCGAGTGAGACTCCAACTCAAAAAATAAAAAATAAAAAATAATAAAATACAAGATGAAACTGGGCGCGGTGGCTCATGCCTATAATCCCAGCACTTTGGGAGACCCGGACAGGAGGACTGCTTGAACCCAGGAGTTCAAGATCAGCCTAGGCAACATTGTGAGACCAAAAAAGATTAGCTGGGCATGGCAGCATGCACCTGTAGTTCCAGCTACTCAGGAGGCTGAAGCAGAAGGATCACCTGAGCCCAGGGGATCGAGGCTGCAGTTAGCCTTGATCATGCCACTGCACTCCAGCCTGGGGGACAAAGCGAGACTCTAACTCAAAAAATAATAATAAAATAAAACACAAGATGGAATGCTGGATTCTCTATGAAGTTCAAGGAGAAACACTGGCTCTGTCATCATTGCTTCTGCACCAGGAATACGTTGGCAGGTTCAGAGAGTGACTGAGTAAGCTGAGGGGTACATCACCAGGCAGATCCTAGCCTGTCTGTAGACATGCGTGGGTCCGAGTAGGGCAGCAGCCAGAGTCTGGTCAGGATTAGGAGAGGGGCTAGACCCAGGCAGATAGGATCTAAACTGCCAGAACTAGAAAGATCAATAAAATCCAGTGAAGCAAGGTGTGGGGAAAGGATTACTTTGAGTAGAAGTGTACATTGATACGCCCCTTGGGTGAGCAATTTAAGAAGATTAAGCTGAAATACACACACACACACACACACACACACACAACACATTCTTTTTTTTTATTTTTATTTTTTTGTCAGAGTCTCACTCTGTCGCCCAGGGTAGAGTGCAGTGGCACACTCACGGCCACCGCAGCCTCGACCTACTGGGTTTAGGCAATCCTTCTGCCTCAGCCTTCCAAGTAGCTGGAACCACAGGCACACACCACCACGCCCAGCTAATTTTTTTTTTTTTAATTTATCATAGAGTCAAGGTCTTGTCAAGTTGCCCAGGCTGGTCTCGAACTCCTGGGCCCAGGCAATCCTCTCACCTCAGCCCATATTCTTTAACCAATGGCTCTAACGTACACAATACTCAAAATCATGTATGTGAATATATGTACAAAGGTATCATTGAATGAAATGTAGAAACCACTTAAATGCCCATCAACAAAAGAACGTTTATACCAATGCACATTTGGATGTTTGGATTTTTTTTTTTATAATGAACAAGTTTTGTAGTTAAAGAAAAAGAATTTCAGGAAGATTGTCCAAAGACCAGGCAGGGGTCAGGAATCTGGTTATCCTTTGAAACTGAGGGTGCTGGGAGAAGGGAACCAGAACACGTTTGAAGTGCCATCTCTAAGGAGTCCATGAATGTGACATTCTTCTTTCCCCCAAGAAAGTGTCCTACGCATGTATTAGGAGGTGGGAGACAGTTCTGTGTTTCAGTTTAGTCCCTGAGGATGTCTGCGGATGAATGAGCACACAATGCCAGATGACGCCTTCAGTGAGTAGGAAAAGCACATTCTGATCTTCTCCTGTGAAAACCTCCAAGAGAAGGCAGATTTCTTCATGATAGAGAAAAAGCGAATCTGATCTCATGATGCTGCGGCATTCTAAAATATCTTCCAAATATATTGAGAAGCCTCTGAATGCTCCCAGCTGAAGTTGCTTAATGAGAATTTGCCAATTCTACTGTGGAGTGTCAGCATGCAGTGCACAGCTGGAGATGACAGACTTTTCATTTATTTTCCTGGCTACCAGACCTGTTTCCATGGGAAGTAGATTTATAGCAACATAAAGGTATAAGCAAAATTTCCTTATAATCTCTGCTTATTTAATGTCTACCAATCTCCACAGAAACAGTAATGGTTTTAGAACCAGTTGGGTCATGAGAACCATCAATAGCTCAAACGGAAGATCTGATCTTTTCTAAAAAGCAATGAATGTTTTAAAAAATGGTTTGCGAAAACAAACAGGAAAGAAAAGAGCTGGTGTCATATAAAAACCCTACGACAAGGAGACGTTAAAGACTTCCTAGTGGGCATAATTTGGCTGTTACATGATCATAGCCAGCTGAGTTGTACTTAAAGAAATCATTGGGAAGTTCCCTCAGTAATAACAAAATCTTTTCATTTGTCTTTTTAAAAATTCGTTTAAAGACTGGACCCCTCCTTCAATCATGCTGTGCGCCAAAAAGGTACACCTCGGGGCACTGGTCCCTGACACGGCCTGGAGTTTTCTACATTGGCCGAGAAGATGGATATATCGATATCTGGGACCTTCTGGAGAAAACCCACGAACCAGCCCAGTCACAAAACATTTGCATAACAATGATCACCTACATCAAACCCCAGACCTTTTCTTGTAAGTTAATTCTGATCAGTTGAGCTAAGTCATTTTGGGCAACGCTGAGGCGCTTTGACCTTCATCTGGAAAGTCTCCAGTGGTTTTTCTCAGAGTTTTGTGTTCTTCCCACCCCCTCACTTCTCATTCCTTTCCCTTCATTTCTTTTTCCTTCCCTTCTCTTCTCCTCTCTTCCCTTTCCTTCCCAGCATTCCCCTTCCCTGCCCTTTTCTCTGGCCCTCAAATCTTGGACACAACCCGAGCTCCTCTCACTGTGTTTCTCTGTCAAGAATGAGTTCCGAGACACGGTGAGCGTGTCAAGCACTGGCTGATAGATAGGGTCACACAATGGAAATCCTCCTTCTCACCTTCTCCAGGTCAGACAGGGTGAGCCCTAAATCTTCTCTGCCTTTTGCAGCTTCTTTTCCAGACAGAATACATTTTTTGGTTTTAACTTTTCGTTATAAATCATATTGTTCAATATTAAATCACTTTTATGGTTCTCCCCCAGACAGTATTGAACAAGTCTCTTCATGAGGTCAAACAATTCTATTTAAGTGATAACCTTTAAGTCAATTACAGGATAAAGCAATGTATTTTTTTTTTAAAAAGCATAAATTCAAGCATGTGCCTAAAGAAAAGTGATTTATGTCCTTTGTTCCAATTTTCCTGTTTCACCCAAGCACTTATCTTGAGTCAGACTCACTCTGTCGCCCAGACTGGAGGGTAGTGGCCCAATCACTACAGGAACTTGTCACCGTGCCCGGCTAATTTAAAATATATATATTATATATATTTGTTTATTATTTTTTTGTAGAGGCAAAGTCTCACTATGTCGCCTAGGCTGGTCTCGAACTCCTGGACTCAAGCAATCCTCTCTCCTCAGCCTCCCAAAGTGCTGTGATTACAGGAGTGAGCCACGGCACCCAACCTCAAGGAGCACTTTTTACATAAACTCAATACATTTGTCTCTTTCCAAAACAGTCTCCCTTTGTTTCCAAAGGTGTGCAGGCATAAAATGATCTTTTTATCCATTTCTCTAGAGCTCAGAAACACACAAGTGTCACAGGTTGTTCCTACTCAGCAATATGTATCACCAAAGTGTGTATCCCCATCTTTGGGACAGAACATTGCTTTTGTACACCTTCAGGGATTATGAGTCCAGGATTTAGAAATTTGAACCAGACCTCCTGAAAATGAGAAAGGAAAAAAAAAAAAACCCACCCTGATGAGACAGAAAATGTAAATCCTCAAACACTTTGTGTATTATACCTATTTTAAATGCTCAAAGGAAGCAATTTGTTTTCCTAATAAGAACTGTGGTTCTGGCTATGTCTTTAAAATTCTTCTGGATCACAGCACCTGTCAGCCCTTACTGTGTCTGGTGAAATTGTACTTCATGACTTTGCTTTGAAAATCTTTCCCTGTGCTGTTGCTGCTGTCTTCTTAAGTCTCTCAGGGGGCCCAACCACAGAGCGAGCAGGCCAACCTCAGCTGGGCGCCCCGCTCCTGTAGGCCCCAGAAAAGCAAGATCCAGGCAGCAGGGTGGCTGACAGAGGCCCAGAGTCTTAGCTTTCATTTTATCAACTGGAAAAAATGACTTTCACATGTTTCTATGGGCCAGCCAGGAGCTTCCGATGGAAATGCCAAGACCACTGTAACCACTTGGTCCTTCGGGTAACCACAGAACAAAAACACATTTCATGTTTAACCTCTTGAGATGGCTTTCTGTTGGCTGAATTTCCCCCTCCACCCTTTTTTTTTATCCTTCAGCTAAGCAACAATTTATAGCCGTAGCTGATTATTATGGAACACTGCATATATTAGAAATTCCTTGGACGTTAAGCCACCCTTCTACCAATGAGGTGAGTAACTTTTGGCTTTGAGGATTCGGTGACCCGATATTGCTGGGGCATATCTCAAAGGTGTGTTAGAAATGACAGCATTTTTGCTCTATAAGGGAACAAAAGACTCATGTGGACAAAAATAAGAGGGTGTATTTCTGTTGTATGAGTTCAGTAGTTTGAAGCTCAAAAATAAAAAATAAAGCCAAACATGAGGGGGAGGGAAGCCAAGTCAATGAAGTCCAGATTCTGAAGGAATAATTGATTTGGGGATTCATAATCATAAAATGTTTTTTTCCAGATATAAGTGTGGGAGGTTTGGTTCCATGATACTCTTTCCCTGGGGGCCCAGTTGACATTTGTATGCACCTCCCCACCATCCACCCACCACTTCCTCCCCCAACTTGGTGTATTGCAGGCAGTACATTGGCACACACCCCACCCTATACCCACCACCTGTGTTTCAAACAATGTTAATAATGAGGTTTTGAGAAGATCAATGGGGCTGGGCGTGGTGGCTCACGCCTGTAATTCCAGCACTTTGGGAGGCCAAGGAGGGAGGATTGTTTGAGCCCAGGAGTTCTAGATCAGACTGGGCAACATATCAGGACCTCATCTCTACAAAAAAATCAAAAGAGTCGCTGGGCATGGTGGTGCATGTCTTTTGTCCCAGCTACTCAGGAGGCTGAGGCAAGAGGATCGCTTGAGCCTAGGAGTTGAAGACAATAGTGAGCCTAGATTATGCCACTGCCCTCTAGCCTGGACAAGAAAGCGAGATTCCAATTTAAACAACAACAACAACAACAAAAATTCAGTGAAAAGAACTTCAGAAATATATATACAATGAACAGTAAATAAATAGGCTGCAATCTGCTGTAAGTTCCAACAATATCAGCCTAGTGACTGGCAGGCAAAAAGCTTTCTCTTCCCTGGTTACCTTCCCTGAGATCTCTGCTGACTTTCCTGCTTCTGTTATTATCCCTACGAGCTTAGTCCTCTAGGGAACTAGGAACTCAACTCAGTTCTGCTTCAATCTCCTTTAGGGTCTTTATTGATATCCTCATCTGGGTTTTCCACGTTTGGTTGATGATATAAAACCTCCTGCAGTCTCAGAAGTGAGAAGGAAGAAAAGGGGGAGAAAAGCAATTCCTGGCCAGGCGCAGTGGCTCACGCCTATAATCCCAGCACTTTGGGAGGCCAAGGTGAGGGGATTGCCTGAGCCCACGGGTTCGAGACCAGCCTGGGCAACTTGGCGAGACCTCATCTCTACAATAAATCACCAAAAATTAGATGGGTGTTATGGCACATGCCTGTTGTTCCAGCTACTTGGACAGTTGAGACAGAAGAATCACCTGAGCCCAGCAGGTCGAGGCTACGGTGGCCGTGAGCCTGCCACTGCACTCCAGCCTGGGCAACAGAGTGAGACTGTAGCCCCCTGAATTGAGCTAGCTCCTCTGGTAGTGGGTCTGTGGGCACAATTTCTAAATTATATTCACCTAAAAGATTTGAGGTATCTCAAAGTAGATCATGGACATGAAGGCTAGGTAGATGATCACTAGGTAATGATCACACAGAGCAGGGAGGCAGATTAGGTAGGAATCTGCCCACTTACAAGCTGCAGGAATTCTAACAGAGGCTTGCGAAGGATGTAGGGGCTTCTTGTGGATTACCTCTCAGGAGCCTCTGTTTCTAACAGGTATCAAGTGTTAACCACTACTTTGAAAGAGAAGTAAAGCATCTGGAATACGTACTACAGCGCAAGATGATACGTGAGAAAGAAAAGAAAGAAATGGAGCTGGAAATGGAGAAGAAAAAAGTTGTAAGTTAAATTTCAGAAATGAAGTCTGCTTTCCTCTAGCAGCAGCGGAATTGTGTGTGTTTGGTTTATTCCACAGTTGCCATAGGGAAGCTAGACCTTTACACATTCTTCTCTCGTTCTCATGAGAGTCAAGAAGGCACTTCTCTGATTTCCTAGCTGACTATGAGTGAGAACTGCCAGCTGGACACGAAAAGAGATTCTGACCAATTGAAGTTTCTGAAATTTTCTATCATTACAATGCCCTTTACATAGACACAATGATTCCAAATGTGAGTGCTTTCATTAGACAGAGTCTTAACATCTGATGAATAATGCATTAAAACAGACATGGGGAAAAGGAGCTGAATACAGAATCCAGGCAGCTGGGCTCAAATCCCAACCCCGCCACTTGCTAGCCATGAGATCTGAGCGAGGCTTTCATCTCTGCCGACTCTGCCGAGTTATCTCATCATGAGCAAGATAACTAATAATTACCTTTTAAGATTACTGTAAGGCTTTCAGTTAAATAACCTGACAAATAGTAAACTTTCAGTCAATGGGAGTCGTTATAACTGTATCGATGGATGGATGGATGGATGGATGGATGGATAGATAGATAGATAGATAGATACATAGATAGATAGATAGATAGACAGATAGATAGATAGATATAGATAGCCAGGCACAGTGGTTCATGCTTGTAATCCCAGCACAAGAGGATTACCTGAGCCCAGGGGTTAGAAATCAGCCTGAGCAACTTGGCAAGACCTCGTCTCTACAATAAATAAATTTTAAAAATTACCTGGGTATGGTGGTACACACCTGTAGTTCCAGCTACTTGGAAAGCTGAGGTGGAAGGATCATCCGAGCCTAGCAGATCGAGGCTGCAGTAGCTGTAAACTTGCCACTGCACTCCAACCTGGGTGACAGAGTAAGACTCCAATTATTAAAAAAAAAAGATAGAAGATGATAGATCGATACATAGATAGAGATATAAATAGAAGATAGATAGATGGATAGATGGATGATTGATAGATATGCTGCATATGAGAAAGAGAGAGACAGAAACAGAAAGAGAGATGAATGTTGCTATATATACGATGTCTTGGCACTGTGAAGCTTGAAACAGAAGAGCTTGGTACAGGATACATCCATTCTAAGCTCTGCTAAAAAGGAACCTAAGCTCCACAGCCCTCGCCTTCCTCTTGCTCAGCCTGTCCCTGTGTGGTATGAACTCTGCACCTCCGACGGGCTTCCCTTCCCCCCAGATTTGGGGCTTTTAAACATTCTGTGAATTTGGCTCGACTCTCCCTCTCACTTGAGGTTATTTCAGTCTATATTTCTTCTTCTCTCTTGCTCGTTCTCTCCCACTCACTTGTCACCAGCAGTGTCATACTTGACCCCATGTGGAAGTTCCTTATTGTCAATTCCATCCTCCAACATAACTATTCATGCAAAACCCTCAGACTCAATTAAAAGAACCGGGATGTGGAGCTATTTTAACATACTGCATTAGCACATAGGTTAACATCATCACATATTGACAGGTACCGGTTAATGCAATAAAAGCAGAGGATCTCACTTCAGAAACACTGTTTAGTAATGACAAGCATAAAAAACAATGCCTCTATCTATCTATCTATCCATCCTAATTAGCTTTATCAGTGGGAGCAAGTATAATTATAGGGAATCCCAAAATAATTTGCATGTGAAATACTTTTTAAGCACCTGAATGTTATAATAATCATATCTTAAAACTGCGTTTTTTAGTTTCCAAAACTTTTCCAGCTTCTTGTACCTTCACTTCCATTTGACGTAGTACCCTCTCTTAAGCAGAGTTACCACTTCTCCAATTTTCTCTGGAACTAGATTGTGGGTAGATATGTGAATGAATGCTCACGTTTCCTCTATTACACTGAGAACATGCAAAAGTTCACTAAGGAAAAACAATTAATGTTAGTCAGAAATGTCTCCTGCTAAGCAACTGCTGATAACAAGGGGCACAGAAACAAAAACTGTCACAGCCTCAGAGGATTGCAGGGGGGATTACATGAGTTAAAATGCAGATGACCCTGAGCCAGTAACTGGCACACAGAAAGTGCTGGGACGTGTTCACTGTTCGTGTTAGTACAGAGGTCAGGGAACGCTCGCACATGCGTCCAGCGAGGCTGGTCTTTGTGAGCTCCCAGCAGGCACCAGGGTGAGGCCCTATGCCTCAACCTAGATTCCAGGAAAGTTGCACCCCGTCTCTTTGCAAACATCAAGTCTGGATACAGCTCACTCCTTAAGGCATAATAGCCATTATAGCTCTAATAGCATATGAAATAGAAATTTTCCTAATGGGAATTGCAGCTGGAGACCCACACTAGGGAAAGCAGCACTGCTGTGTGACCCACGAGCTCTGCCATCTAAGTGGGACTTGGGCGGGGGAGTGTCAAAAGAATTCTGCAGCTTTCAGGTGATCACTCACCCTCCAGACTCCATAGGGAGGCGAGAGGCATGGTGCAGAAGACTGGAAGAGGGGATTTTTTTTTTTTTTTTTTAAGAGAGAAGGCTTGGAGGGCCATGTCCTCCCCACCCCCCTCCCTCCCCTTCCAGCTGGGTCAACTGTTCACGACTTCTCATCCTTGGGTGTTTTTTTCATCAGCGTTATATAGGGATGTTTTGCTTTTGTTTGTTTCCTCTAGAAAACGTATCAGAAGTCAAAAGAACAAATGGAGGCTGAAATGAGAATGGACTACGAGAGTTATTTGGAACTGGAAAGAAGTGTCCTCATCAATCTTGGCCTAATCAAAGTCACAGAGATGCTGTCATACATGGACATGATGTAGAAAGGATTCCTTGAGGGGTGTTTTGAAGGCTTTGTGGAACTTTCCTCTTTTGATGTAGTGTTTCTAAGTAAGGTTAACTAGCAAACAAAATACATAGGCTTATTTACAAATATAGGCTTTTATTTCACTGCTATTAAAACTTCTGAACTGTGCTTGTTTCGGCAACACGTATACTAAAAGTGGAACTGATACAGAGAAGATTAGCATGGCCCCTGCACAAGGATGACACGCAAAATTCGTGAAGTGTTCCATATTTTTTAAAAAACTTTTGAACTATAACAATAGGATCTATTTTCATTTTTATACTGAATATGTACTGAATTTTGTACTGAATACAAACGTTTTCAGCAGCAAAATTATTTTCCTATTGTAATAGAGAACTTTGGGCATTTCCTCCACCACAGTCCTTCTGTCCACGCAGAGACCCAAATCCCAGGCAGCAGGGGAATCAAACTTCACTCCTGCTTGTCAGCTTGTTTCTGCCTACCTCTCCAAAGAGTGCCTCCCCGGGGCCACCGCACAAATTGTAGGGCCATGCGCTAACCAAAATTTGCTAACAGCAAATCCAATTCAGAAATAGGCATATTTTTAAAAGTACAGCACATGAAGACCAAGTTGAGTTTATCCAGGAAATAGGTTAATTTAGCAGTAGAAAATAGGCCAAGTTCAGTGGCTCATGCCTGTAATCCCAGCACTTTGGGAGGCCAAGGCAGGAGGATCACTTGAAGCTAGGAGTTCAAAATCAGCCTGGGCAACATAGTGAGACCCTCATCTCTCCAAAAAATGATTTTTAAAAATTAGTCAGGCGTGGTAGCATATGCCTGTATTCCCAGCTACTTGAGAGGATCGCTTGAGCCCAGGATGTCAAGGCTGCGGGGAGCTGTGATCATGTCATTGCACTCCAGCCTGGGCAACCGAGTGAGACCCTGTCTTTAATAGTAAAAAGAAGTGGGAAATAAATCAGTGACTGATTAAAGGAGAGAAATTATGATGCCCAATAGAAGCAGAAAAACACTGTATAAAATTCAACATCCGTTGATGGTAACAACAACAACCAATTCTTAGCACCTACAAAAAGAACTTCCTTAACCTAATGAAGAGCATGAAAACAATACCACGGCTGACACATCGTACCTAATGGTGAAAAGTGAAAGCTTTCTTCTGAGATGTGGACCATAGGGTCCTTTAGTCAGTGTGGGGGTTTAACGCACAGGCACAAAAAGACAGCAACAGCACGTGAAACTAGCCACATTGCAGACCAGCTTGGGGCCAGATGACAAAGGCCCCCAAAAAACAAGCTAAGGAAGCTGGATTATGGTTTACGGGCACGACAAGGGAGGTTGAAAAGGAAGATGACAGGAGGGGCTTCATTTCGGAAGATAAGGAATGGATTTGAGTGGGGAGAGTCTGATGGCAGGAATCCTATTAGGAGGCGGTAGTCATAGCTCATGGTTAAGCTTTGGGATGCTCTGTCCTAAATCTGAGTGTGAATATGGAAACGAATGGCTGACTGGATGGGGACGGAGAGCCAAGGGACGTGGCCAAGGTTTCTAAGTTAGGTTGCTAGGGGAAAGAAAGCTTTGAGGGCAGAGAGCTGTTAGCGCTTAGCACCTGTGTACCCTTGGGCAGACAACCAGCTCTGTAAAGCGGGTTCACCTTCCATCAAGCGAGGCTGAGAGTGCTGAGAACTGGCCTTGGAGCACCCTTACAATGGGCAAGTGAGCTCCTGCGTATGAGGGGCCGGTGCCCAGTACGATTATCCCTGTGGCTGGCGTGTCCCAGGGCTCATCGGAGCACCTGAACTAACTTCCTTCTTTCCTCCCTCCCTCCCTTCCTTCCTTCCTTCCTTCCTCTCTTTCTCCTTTCCTTTCTCTCTCCTTCTCTCTCCTCTCTCCCTCCCCACCCCCCCATGTCTTAAGTGAATTCAAAGAGTCCCCTGGCTTTGAAAACTACCTATGTCCCCCGCCTGGACTTCTCCCATAAAGTCAAGAGGCAGGTATCCACTTACATCTCTGCTTGGATGTTGAACGGGCAATTCAGATGGAAGCATGCCCAAAATGAAGTGCACGATTTTCCCTCCAACGCTCACCCTCCGCCAGTCCTCCCAGCCACTGTGTTTCCAGCTGCTCCTGGAAAAAACCTTGAAGCCATCCTCCACCCTCTTTCCCTCCCAATCCATGTCTAATCTGTCAGCAAACCCTGCCGACTACCCACTCAGAACACGTCCCACATCTGATCCCGACTCTTCCTCACGGCCGCCACCGTGGTCCAAGCACCATCATCCCCAGGTTGGAATCCGCCATGGCCTCCTATTCTGTCTCCTATCCTCTCATAGCCGCCTTTAGTCTCTCTCAATCACAGTCAGATGGCGGTTTTAAAGTCAAGGCTGGGCATGGTGGCTCACGCCTATAATCCCAACACTTGGGGAGGCCGAGGATTGCTTGAGCCTAGAGGTTCGAGACTAGTCTGGGCAACACAGTGAGACCCGTTTCTACAAAAGCAAAAAAAAAAAAAAGAAATTTAAATTAGACAGAGGTGGTGGTGCATGCCTATTGTCCCAGCTACTTGGGAGGCAAAGGCGGAAAGATCCCTTGAGCCCAGGAGGAGAAGGCTGCAGTGAGGGACTGTGCCACTGCACTCCAGCCCGGACGACAGAGTGAGACTCCAAGTCCATCAGTCAATCAATCAATAGGTCAGACACGGTCATTCTTCTGCCCTGAGTCCTTCGTCAGCTTCCTAGCACAAGCCTAGGCCTTTCCACGCCCTGCAGGCCCCCAGGTGGGCCAGTTCTCCTTGACACCTGGCTCGTCCCTCAACCCCTGCCTCCCCCACACCCACCCTAGTCACGCGGGCCTCCTGCAAGTCACCAGAGTCCCGTCCTTGGGCATCTGTCCTTGCTGTCCTGTACTTTCTCCAAAGATTTGCCTCATTTTATGGTCATGAGTTCACTTTAAAGCTATTGAGTGCCCACCAGGCGCCTAGTTCTGCCGTTTTAAACAGGCAGTCAGGGAAGGTGACACTTGCACCAAGGCCTGGAGGGAATTCTTAGTCCTCTAGTCTAGCACTTGTGCAAGTGTGTTCCATAACCCAGTCCCCCGCCCCTCAGTGCAAAAGAAGCTGGGACTGCAGAGAACAGGCGTGTCATGACCGCGTCACACAAGCCCACACCGGGGCCCGGCACATTGTTGTCTCAAACAAAAGTAGGGTGTTGTTGGCATAGGAGACTGGAGTAATGGATATTGAATAAGCGTCTGCCTTAGGGTCAGCCAAGAAAGAGCTTCGCATAATGGCTGGCACATAGCAAGCAGTAAATATGTTTTGCCATTATTTTGCCTGATTTACAGACACAAAAGGATTGTAACATGCTGGCTGCAGAAACTCAACATGGTGCCCCTCGTGCTCCTGAATGCGGTCATTACTAGTTCAGTATGTTATGTTTGTTTTTGTTTTCGTTTTTGTTTTTGTTGAGACAAGGTCTCGCTGTGTTGTCCAGACTGGCCTCAAACTCCTGGCCTCCCGCCGCAGCCTCCCAAAGTGCTAGGATTACAGGCATGAGCCACCATACTCGGCCTTTTCTTTTTTTTTAAGTCAGAGTCTTACTCTATTGTCCAGCCTGGAGTGCAGTGGCCTCAACCTTCTAGGCTCAGGTATTCTTCCAAGTAGCTGGAAATACAGGCTCGTGTTACCATACCTGGCTAATTTTTTATAATTTATTGTAGAGACAAGGTCTCACCAAGTTGCCCTGGCTGGCCTCAAACTCCTAGGCTCAGGCAATCCTCTTTCCTCTGCCTCCCAAAGTGCTAAGATCACAGGGTGTGTGCCACTGTGCCTGGCCTGTGGGGTTTTTTTTTGTTTTGTTTTGTTTTGAGTCAGAGTCTCACTCTGTCACCCAAGCTGGAGTTCTGCTGCATGCTCCCAGTCACCGCAGCCTTGACCTGCTGGGCTCAGGCAATCCTCCCTCCTCAGCCTCCCAAGTAGCTGGAACCACAGACCAGTATGATATTTGAATTGTGCATTTACAATCTCAGGTTTTCCAGGTCTCATCACCTCCCCAGCAGAGGCCACAAACACCACCGTAGCCCAAGTTCCATGGGATCTCATCAGGTGTCCCAGCCTCCTGAAAAGTAGCTCAAGGATGTCCAGCCATCCCTGGGATGAAAGTGGCATCACATAAGTTAGAAAACAAGCTCACAACCACCAGGCACTCAAGACACCCTTCTCTCAAGCTGATGGAGTTGCCTGATGACCTGTGACATGGGGAAGGGTGCTGGGACGAGACTTCTGGGTGAGGTCAAGTCCAACAAGAAGCAAACACCAAGGCAGGAGCAGAATGTACCAAAGATTCACAGGGGGAGAGCCGGGGGCACAAGGGAGAGCCTTCAGACCTCAGTGCAGGTCCGGTACCTGTAGAAGGAGAGAGGAAAGGAATGAGAACAGGGAGGGTGACTCTCAGGCCACTCAACGCTGTTTGATTATACGTGATGGTTCCCTTTGACACTAGACTTTGAAACTTTTTTTTTTTTTTGAGTCGTAG
>NW_007252147.1:893280-895638 GCF_000164805.1 Carlito syrichta
AAACTCAGAGCCGGGCTCGGTGGCTCAGCCTGTAATCCCGCGCCTTGGGAGGCTGAGGTGGTGGATTGCCTGAGCCCGCAGGTTTGAGACCCGCCTGGGCAGGGAGACCTCTTCTCTACAACAAATCAAAAATTAGCCGGGCGTGGTAGCGTGCACCTGTAATTCTGGCTACTTGGAAGGCTGAGGCAGAAGGATCGCCGCAGAGCAGCAGGTGGAGGCTACAGTGGCCGGGAGCGGCCACTGCACTCCAGTCTGGGTGACAGAGTGAGACTCCAACTCAAAAAAAAAAAAGAAAAACAAGTAGGGTGGCAGAAGGTCAGGATCGAAGAGAAGGAGCAGTGTGAGCCAAGGCATTGGGGCAGGAGCGTGACTTGTCCAGTGTGGTTACGGTCAAAAGGATGATGTGATTCAGGCTGGAGAGCTAGGTTGGGGCCAGACTGATTGGATTCTGGCAAGCAGTTTGGATGTTACTCAGTAGGCAGTAAAAGCCCTTGAGGGACTTTTGCCAGATCATTTTGCAACTGCGGGAGAATATAGTGACTCAGAGAAAACACCATGGAGTTCAGCATGGAGCCAGGTTTCTTGAGTGGGAGTGAGTTTCCTGGCATAGGAGAGGCTGGTGTATGGGGAAGCGAGGATAGGCAGCCTGCCACTGCCTTCTGCTAGAGGCGCATTTAAAGGAGTGTGACTGAGATTCCCCTCTAGTGGCTGAGGTTGGCACTTCCTTAGAGGACTGGGCTGGGATTTCTTTCTTTTTTTTTTTTTTTGAGTTGGAGTCGCTTATTTTTTTTATTTTTTATTTTTGAGTTGGAGTCTCACTCTGCCGCCCAGACCGGAGTGCAGTGGCCACTCCTGGCCACAGCCTTGACCTGCTGGGCTCCGGGGATCCTTCCGCCTCAGCCTTCCGAGTAGCCGGAATTACAGGCGCACGCTACCACGCCCGGCTGATTTTTTGATTGATTTGTAGAGATGAGGTCTCGCTGCCCAGGCGGGTCTCGAACCCGCGGGCTCAGGCCATCCACTCACCTCAGCCTCCCAAAGGCGCGGGATTACAGGCTGAGCCACCGAGCCCTGCTCTAGACTTTGAAACTTAGACAAACTCACAGCACTGCCTCCTCCTTCCCTAGGGCAAGTCCTCTCTGAAGTTCTTCAACCCCACAAGCTGATGTCCTTGTGTCTGGCCCAGACTCTCCATTTGGCAGGCAGACCCAGACATGCTGAATCTCAGCGATGAACATGGCTCAAGCTAGAACACTAACCACCTACGAGGTCTAAGAATTGAGTTCGCTAATCCTAGAAAAAGTGCTACATACCTCACCGCTGAATATCACTGCAGTCACCTTTGAAGGACTCCCCTTGGGAAACTAGGCACCGACACCAGCACCCAGTCCACCTGTCAAAGCAATTTTGGAGCTCTTTTTCTGGAATAGCCAAGGGAGCTGTCGTCGTATTATCCTTGATGTTCCGGATGTCATCAAATGTCTTCCTTTCAATATTTTCTTTACCTTCAGGTAAAATAAAAGTCATTGGGAGCCAGATCAGGAGAGTAGGGAGGGTGTTCCAACACAGTTATTTGTCGACTGGCTAAAAACTCCCTCACAGAAGCGCCATGTGAGCTCGTGCATGGCTGTGATACAAGAGCTCCTTCGGGACCATTTTGCACACACCTTTCTCAATGCCAAGATGTTCAGTTAAAGTTTTTCCTACCAGTTTCTCTATCAATGTTTATTTGGTCTGCTATGCTTCTCACAGTCAGCCGATGATTTTGACATACAACTCAATAAGTTTTTGCTATGTTTTAGTCAGTTCTGCTCGTTACTGGCTAGCCTGACCTCTCTTCATCAGCGATGCTTTCTCTCCCTCAGAAAAACATTTAATCCATTTGTACACTGCCATTTTCTTCATGGCATTATCCCCATAAACTTGGACCTGCATGTCCCTGATTTCACTCCACTCTTGCCAAGTTTAACCAGAAATTTTTTTTTTTTTTTTTGAGTCATAGTCTCACTCCGTCACACAGGCTAAAGTGCAGTGGCACACTCATGGCCCCCTCCGCGTCAACCTGCTGGGCTCAGGCAATCCTTCCACCTCAGCCTTCCAAGCAGCCGGAACTACAGGCATGTGCTACCACACCCGGCTAATGTTTTGATTTATTGTAGAGATGAAGCCTCACCAAGTTGCCCAGACTGGTCTTGAACCCATGGGCTCAGGCAATCCCCTCACCTCAGCCTCCCAAAGTGCTAGAATTACAGGCTGAGCCACCACGCCCAGCTGATTACTACTAATAATTAAGATCAAGCCGGGCTCGGTGGCTCAGCCTATAATCTTGCGCCTTTGGGAGGCTGAGGTGAGTGGATT
>NW_007252147.1:895658-902215 GCF_000164805.1 Carlito syrichta
CCAGCAGGTCGAGGGTGCGGTGACCAGGAGCGGCCACTGCACTCCAGTCTGGGCGACAGAGTGAGACTCCAACTCAAAAAAAAACAAAAATTAAGATCAGAGACTATTCTGATCTTAATTTGGAACCACTTTGGGAGGCTGAGGCGAGAGGATTGCCTGAGCCAGGAGGTTCAAGACCAGCCTCGAATGCTATGATGCCATCGCAACTTGGTGAGACGTTGCCTCTACAATAAATCACAAAAACTAGCTGGGCATGGTGGCATGTGTCTACAGTTCCGGCTACTTGGAAGGCTGAGGCGGAAGGATCGCCTGAACCCAGCAGGTCGAGGCTGCGGTGGCCATGAGCATGCTACTACACTCCAGCCTAGGAGACAAGAGTGAGACTCCAACTAAAAAAAAAAAAAATAGTAGTGGAAACAATAACAGGAATGTCTCTCAGACTCAAATACAACTTAAGTAGGGCCATTCATGCCTGGTTTAATATCAGCTTTTGATCATTTGAATAGGAGACCACAAATATTGGACACTTTATTTAAATTTTGAACAGTAGCTTTCTCTTTTCACAGAATTGAAAATGCTACTGAGAACACGGATCATCCTAACAATATTTGATTTATGTAGATTACATTTAATTATTGTTGAGCTTGACAAATTGCTTTCTACCCACCAAGAGATGGGTAATTCAAGCAGCATGCGTCAGGGTCATGGATAAACACGCTGCGTCTTTGTGCACTTCAGCTGAAAAGGCAATGAACTCCAGCGGCTGGTGGCCCAGGTGCGCTTGGCAGCTTCCCTAAGCTGCCACCGTAAATAATTAACATCTCCCTGTGCCCTTCTACCCCGAGTGCTACCCGGGACAGATGGCATTCCACCCGGTTGCTAGGATGCCACTACCGGGGTAGATCTGTGTAACTGACCAAGGTCTTCACGGCGGAAATTAAATCTCTCCATGAAGGGCGGGCGAAACCCTGTGTGATGAATTCACTCCTTCCAAGGCTGATGGGCTGTCTCAGGGCCACAGGCTCACGTGAAACCACCCCACGCCATCGGAGCAGAACCCCCCACACGCACCAACAAAACCAATCTTGGATGCTTACTAGGAAATAATGGATTTTTTAAATTGTGTAATTACTTTTTTTTTTCATTTTTCATTTTGAAGATGCGGGGTACAATTCAGGGTTAGGTATACAAATGTTCACTGTGCAGGTACCCTTGTTGATGAGGTGAGCCCCCTCACCCCCTGGCAGTTTCCCACTACGTGTAATTACTGTTGAATGCTTTCTCGTTAACAAATATGACATGGAAAATATACAGTGAGTACGGCAGAGAATACGGGTTGTGCTTCCCTGAAGCATGCCAGGTCTCCAAACTTGACAGAAAATAAGGTTTCCCTGACTCACCCATACATAGGATATTTTGGATGTTTTAATTCCTTTTTTCTCAAAAAGGAAAAGGAAGAAAGATGTAAGATAGAAGATTTCACAATCTTCCCTGTCAACGAGATACACTTTCCAGCCCTTTTTAGGAACAATGCTTTTTTAAAAATAATAGTTATCTTTGAAAAAAAAAATCTGGAAAAGAAAATAACACTAAGTCAAATCTAAAATACAGAAATGGTATGCTTTATTTCAGCTTTAGTAAATAAAAAAAAATTAACAAATATATTGAAGCTGGTGCAGGGGTTCATGCCTGTAAACCTAGTACACTTTGGGAGGCCGAGGTGAGAGGACTGTCTGAGCCCTAAGGCTTGAGACCAGCCTGGGCAACATGGCGAGACCTCATCTCTACAGTAAAAAAAAGAAGAAAAAAATTTGAATTAGCTGGGTGTGGTGGTGCACGCCTATAGTTCTGGCTACTTGGAAGGCTGAGACAGAAGGATCTCTGGGCCCAGCAGGTCCAGGCTGCGGTAGCCATGAGTGTGCCACTGCACTCCAGTCTGGGCAACAGAATGAGACTTCAACTCAAAAAAATCCGAAAAAATTGATACCAATTGTTCATTTTTAGTGGCATTTGTATGGATCTAAATGTAACAAATAACAAATAATTTAGGAGAATATACTCCCAATTATCCAGAATCCTAACAATCAATAACTAGTCATTCATTCTACGACGAACACTTGTGAAAACAAAAGACAACTTATTATTAAGGGGTTTTTGTGTATATAACCAAATCCAAGATTCGTCCAAATGTCAGTAGGATTCAGAGAGTCATGTCTACAGGACTAGACAGTCATTATTGATGGTCATCCCTACAGAGACAGCCAAATGGGGTTCAAGTGGAATTCAAGCTCAGCTGCTCTCAGGCTTTGTAATGTTGGGCAAATCACCATTCGGATCCTCCATTTCTTCATCCAACAAATGGGGACGATAATTCCAGCCACACAGAATTATAAAGATTAAATAAGATAGAACATTGGAAAGTACTCTGCAAAGTCTAAGTGCTATAAAAAAATACATGGGCTAATAACAACAATAGATGCACTATTTGGGGATTCTGAGGTTAATTTCAAATCAAGAAAGGAAGTTTGCTTGTACTTATATAAGTACATTTTTATTCCATTTGAATTCCTAGCAGTATTTTATTAACCTTCTGCTAACCAAGATGTACTATTCTCTTACCCCACTGGATAAACAAGTTGCACGCATTAGCCATCAAGTAATTTGGTGTCCCAATTATATGGGTCTTAAAATCTGAAATTTAGAAAAAGGGAAAAGCATTATACATTATCATCAGAAAGAGCCACCTGTTAAAAGTTGGGGTGACATTTTATGTGTCCCTCTCAATCCCATCCGTGTCAACTGGGATATAGCCATCCCCCAATTGTATGCGTCTTATTTTTTGAGACTATCAGAACTTTCTCTGTCTGTATTTCTCAAACAGGTCATCCTAGCACAGCCTTAGGAGGGGGCAAACCCCAGAAAGACACCCAGGCTCTAAGTAGAGGGTACAGTGTGGAGTCTAGTTCCTCAGAAACGACACACTAGAGAGAGTCTGAGACACAATCTCCTCATCAGTTCTTTTTGAAAATCTTAATTTTAATTGATTGAGGCTACCAGAAAATCTAGGCAGGAAGGAAGATGGCAGATACCACGCGTGCTTGTCCAAGACTCATAGGGGCCTCTTGCCTTTGCCACCCTCCTCTGCAGTTAGATTAGAGCCTGGTGACCGAATCTGAGCCAACAGGATGTGGTGAAGTGACAGAAGCCACTCCCAGCCTGACTAACTCGTCTTACGAAATCTTCCAACTTTATCTTCCCCTGCTATGTGTTCCAGAGGCCATCACTTATGAAGCGAGGAAAAGTTTCTCAACCCGTATCAGGCTTTCCTCAAGCAGATCATACCCCTTTATCATATTAAAGCACTGACACTTCAGGGTTTATTAGCTAGGTCCCCGCCACGCCCATCACGATGAACTCAGGTAGATTCGAGAGCACTCCATCTCATTAGAACAGATATGCACAGTTCTCAGTAGGAACCGGAACTTGGACTTCAACCTTTACACGGTTAATAAGACACTAGGAAAGTTAAAAAGCCATTACCAAAGATAGCAAAAGAAAAAACTGTCCAAATTGAAAATGACCTGTGTCTACAGGTTGAAAGAGTATACAATATTCTAAGCAAATTCCAAATTATACAGTAAGTGGGTGAGCTGAGATTGACATATCACTTCAAACCCCATGTTTTTAAATACTCAACACTGTAACCGAAGTGGTCATTTAACAATCAAATCGGAATCCATCGCATCCCTGCTTACAGCCTTTCAACGGCCCCTCCTTGTTTGGGGGTTGGCCTAAGTTCTTTGCCCACCTGTCACCTCACCAGCTCACCTCTCACATCTCTACCCTCCCCTCCTTCCACGCCCACCATTTCCCTCCATGGCATTCTCCACACACGCCCTGCTCTCTCTCACCTCCACTTCCCTGAAAACACTATTCACTTTCCATGCATAAAAAACTTCTTGGCCAGGTGCTGTGGTTCATGTCTGCAATCCTAGCACTTTGGGAGGCCGAGGCAGGAGGACTGCTTGAGTTCAGGAGTTCAAGACCAGCCTGGGCAACATGGTGAAACCTCGTCTCTACAAAAAAAAAAATGTTAAATGAGCTAGGTGTGGTGACACACGCCTGTAGCCCCAGCTACTCAGGATGCTGAGCTGGAAGGATCGCCTGAGCCCAGGAGGTTGAGGCTGCCATGAGCTGTGATTGTAGTGATCATGCCACCACATCCCAGCTGGGCAACAGAGTAAGGCTCCAACTCAAAAAAAGAGAACAAACAAAAGCAGGCCTAACATCTAGGATCTACAAGGAACTCAAACGCACCGAAAGGGAAAAAACAGCCCCATTAAAAAGTGGGCAAAAGACATGAATAGACACTTCTCAAAAGAAGATATAGAAGCAGCCAACAGACACATGAAAAAGTGCTCAGCCTCACTCCATCATCAGAAAAATGCAAATGAAAACCACACTGAGATACCACCTAACCCCAGTAAGAATGGCCATCATTAATAAGACAAACAACAACAGATGCTGGCAAGGATGAGGAGAAAAAGGAACGCTTCTACACTGCTGGTGGGAATGCAAACTAGTGCCACCTCTTTAGAAGACGGTGTGGCAATTTCTGAAAGAACTAGAAATTGACCTTCCATATGACCCAGCAATCACCCTATTGGGAATATACCCAGAGGAACTCAAACCATTCTACAAAAAAGATATGTGCACATGTGCTGCCCATCGAAGCCATACTGGATAAAAAAAAAATTGTGGTACATATACACAATGGAATATTTTGCAGCCATAAAGAAGGACAAACATGAACTCTGCAGTAACTTAAATGGATTTAGAGTTGATCATACTCAGTGATCTATCACAGAAACAAAGAACAGAGTACCACATGTTCTCACTCATAAGCGAACCTTATAATACTACAAGAAAGGGATTGGCAGTAGGGGGAAACTGCCGGGGGGGGGGGATTGGTAGTTGAGGGAAACTGCCAGGGAAGGGAGGGGCACATGTCATCAATAAGAGTACCTGCATAATGAACATTTACCCTGAACTGTACCCCACATCTTTTAAATAAAAATTTAAAAAACATTTTTTTTAAATCATCTTGGTCAGGCTTGGTGGCTCAGCCTGTCATCCCAGCACTTTGGTAGGCCGAGGCAAGTGGATTGCCTGAGCCCACAGGTTCAAGACCAGCCCAGGCAACTTGGCGAAACCTCGTCTCTACAACAAATAAAAATTAGCAATAAATAAAAAATTTAAAATAAATACTTTTAAAAAATATCTTACAGGGAGATGCTGTACTACACATGGTGTAGTGTGAGGTATATTAATTATTCTTTCTCAGGGATGTAAGAAAGTAAATGTTAATAATAAGACAAATAATAATGAAGCTTGCAAGCCTGTCATTAAAGTCTCATTTCTGCTACAAAAAAACCCCAAAAACGTTAATAATAATAATAAAAGCGACTAACAGTTCTAAAGTGAATGAGTACATTATGCAGCACAGCAATATATGCATTTGAAAAACAACTCACATATAATCCTCCTATGGAAAATGAACAGTGCTTCAGGCAACCAAAGCAAAAACGGATAAATAGGGATGACATCAAGCTGAAACCTTCTTCCCAGAAAAGAAAACGATCAACAAAGTGCAGAGACAACATAGAGAATGGGAGAAAATATTTGCAAACGACCCATCTAGCAAAGGATTAATAACCAGAATATATAAGGGGCTCAAACAACTGAGGAGCAAAATAATAATAATCCAATTGAAAAATGGGCAAAAGAACTAAAGAGACATTTCTCAAAAGAAGACATACAGATGACCAGCAGGTATATGACAAAGGTCTCCACGTCACTAATCATTGGAGTAATGCAAGTCGAAAGCACAATAAGATATCATCCCACCCCAGGTGACATGGCTTGTATCAAAAAGACAGGCAATAACAGACGCTGGTGGGGATATGGAGAAGAGGGAACCTTCACACAGCATTGGTGAGAATGTGAATTAGCAGCCACTATGGAGGATGGCATGAAAGCCGCTAGAAAAACTAAAGATAGAACTGCATATGATCTAGCAATTCCACTGGGGTATATATCAAGAGGAAAGAAAATCAGTATATCCTGCACTCCTGTGTTTATTGTAGCACTATCTCTAATAGGCAAAATATGGAATCCACCGACATGCCCACCAACAGATAACTGAGTAGAGAAAAGGTGGTGTATACACAACGGAATACTATTCAGTCATAAAAAAGAATGAAATCCTGTCCCTTGCATCAACATGGAGGGAACTGGAGAGCATTATGTTAAGTGAAGTAATCCCGGCACAGAAAAACAAACACCGCATGTTCTTATCCATACATGGGAGCTAAAAACATGGCTCTCATGAAGACAAGGAGTAGTCTGATGGTTACCAAAGTCTAGGAAGGATGAGGGGAAGGAGGCATGAAGAGAAGTTGATTACTGAGTACAAAGATACGGTTTGATAAAAAAAAATTAGGTCCAGTGTTCAATAGATCAGTTGGGCGAGTATCATTAACAATATTGTAGGCAGG
>NW_007252147.1:902235-915269 GCF_000164805.1 Carlito syrichta
GCTCAGCCTGTAATCCCAGCACTTTGGGAGGCCGAGGCAAATGGATTGCCTGAGCCTGCGGGTTCGAGACCAGCCCGAGCAACTTGGCAAGACCCTGTCTCTACAATAGATAAAAAAATTAGGCATGGGAGTGCACACCAGTAGTTCTGGCTACTTGGAAGGTTGAGTCAGAAGGATTCCCAACGCCCAGCAGGTCGACACTGGGGTGGCCATGAGTGTGCCACTGCACTCCAACCTGAGCAATGGAGTAAGACGCCAATCCTGCCCCCCCCAAAAAATATATATACATGTCAGATTTAAAAATAGCTAGAAGAGAATAATTTGACTATTTCTAGCATAAAGACTAATATTTAAGGTGATGAATGGGTCTCCCAAGTATACTGATTTGATCTTTACAAATTATTATTAAATTAAATTAGTATTAATTAAATTAATTAAATTAGTATTAAACTATTGCCTGTACCCTGAAACTTGTACATTATGCATTGATTTTTTAAAAGTTTTGTTTAAAACAAATAAAATAAAACAGAAAAATGAACAATGCCCCAAATAATTTATTTAGATATTATAAAAGGAATGAATAATGTGATAGTACTTGTTTCAAAAGTTATATAGTAAGAGAAATAGCTGGATCATGGTCAGAGTTTTGAAGTCTGAATTCCAAGCACTCGACCACTTACAAACTTTGGTAATTTAACCACATTGAGCTTCTGCTTCGTCAGAAGAAATTCTAAAAAATGGCTACAAACTGGGCATAGTAGCTCACGCCTGTAACCCCAGCACTTTGGGAAGCCGAGGCAAGAGGACTGCCTGAGCCTACACGTTCGAGACCAGCCTAGGCAACATGGTGAGACCTCGTCTCTGCAATAAATCAAAAAAATTAGCTAGGTGGGGTGGCACATGCCTGTGGTTCCAGCTACTTGGAAGGCTGAAGCGGAAGGCTCGCCTGAGCCGAGCAGGTCGAGACTGTGGTGGCTGTGAGCCGTCGCAGTATGTCCCATCCTCATGCTCTTCCTCCACCCCTATAAAGACAGACTCTGTTTCCCCTCTCCTAGAAATTGAGTGAGGCTTTGGTATTGTCTCCAAGAATCGAATGCAGTGTAAGTAACACTGTGCCACTTCCAAGGACAGGTAAAGGGCGAGACAGCATCCACCTTGCTCTCTTTCCCCGGGCACTCACCCTGGGACCCCAGCCACTGTTGTGAGCGGCCCACACAGGTGGGTGCTCCAGTCAGCAGCTCCACCTAAGATTTCAGCCCATGGCCAGTGCCAGGCACCAGACATGAGGGTAAATGAATCTTCTGATGACTTCAGTCCATAGGCTTCGATCTACCCTACCTGATGCCGAGGGGAGCAAGGATGAGCTATTCCTGCCTAGGTCTGCCCAAATTCGGATTTGTGAGCAAAGCGAATGTCATTATTGTAAACCACTAAGTTTGGGGATGGTTTGTTATGTAGCAATAGATGACTGGAAAAACCTCATTTGGTTCTTGTGTGGATTCGATGAGACAGAATATATACAATTTCTAGAACAGTGTCTGAAACATAGTAGATGCTCAGTAAATGGTAGTTACCTATAATGTGTCCATAACTGTGGAAATTACCCCCCAGATAGTATGTTAACTTATTTCTCTCTACTTTGTCCCAGGAAGGATTACAAAGAAGTATAGGATATAGTAAAACTCTGCCTTTAATACATATAACCCAGCAGAGACAATAAGCCATGTACTCAAATAATTATAAGAGGAGACAGAGTGAAATAAGTGCCACGTGCCTTAAAAATTGATAAAGAATCTGGCGCGGTGGCTGACACCTGTAATCTTAGCACTCTGGGAGGACTGCCTGAGCCTGAGGGTTCAAGACCAGCCTGGGCAACATGGTGAGACCTCATCTCTACAATAAATCAAAAAAGTAGCTGTGTGTGGTGGCGCATGCCTGTAGTTCCAGCTACTTGGAAGGCGGAAGCAGAGGGTTGCCTGAGCCCAGCAGGTCGAGACTGCGGTGGCCGTGAGCAGTGTGTTACTGCACTCCAGCCTGGGTGACAGAGTGAGACTCCGACTCAAAAAAAAAGGGATAAAGGTTAAAAAAACTCTAAGTAGTGGAAACCCCTGGTGAGTGGAACTGCCAGGACGAAGGGCCTTATCAAGGCAAGGCCTTGGTGCAGCTGAGTGGGAGTCGGGAAGGCAAGAAAGAGGCGAGTTTAGGAGATAAACAAGCCCCTACTTATAGACCATTACACTTAAGGCCGTTATAAACTCATTTCGTCACGAGTTTTTTTTTCTGAGTTGGAGTCTCACTCTGTCGCCCAGACTGGAGTGCAGTGGCCGCTCCGGCGATCCTTCCGCCTCAGCCTTCCGAGTTTGTTTCGATGTCTGCAAAACACTCATTGAAAGAAAAGCAATAAGAAAGAAAAGCACATAAGAACAATAAGTAACAAATTGAAAAAAATAGCAAAATTAATTACAGGGCATTGTGAATAAAGCTCTGTATTCGTTTCCTAACAAATCACATGAATTCAGTACTTAAAACAACGGAAATTTGTTCTCTGACGGTTGTAGAGGCCCAAAATCCCAAACTGGCATGGCTGGTTCCTTCTGGAGTCTCCAGCGGAGATTATTCCCTACCTGTTCCTGCTTCTGGTGGCTGCATGTATTCCTTGGCTCACGGCTGCATCATGCTAATCTCTGCTTCTCTCTGCATAGCCTCTTCTATAATCAAATCTCCCATTGCCTCCCTTCCATAAGAACACTTGCGGCTGTGTGCGGTGGCTTACATCTGTAATTCCAGCACTACAGGAGGGCAGAGTGGGAGGACCTCTTGATCCCAGTAGTTCCAGACCAGCCTGGGCAACATAGTGAGATCCTATCTCTACAAAAATGAAAATAAGAATTAAAAAATTAGCCAGGTATGGTGGTATGCAACTCACAACTACTTGGGAGGTTGAGGTGGGAGGAACACTTGCTTGAGTCCAGAAGCTCAAGGCAGCAGTAAACTATGATTGCATCACTGCACTCCAGCCTGGGTAACAGAGTGAGATTGTCTCTTTAAAAAAAAAAAAAAAAATAGTGACTACATTTAGAAGTCATCTGGATAATCCAGGAAAATTTCCCCATCTCAAAATCCTTGACTTAATTGTATCTGTCAAATCTTTTTTACCATATAAGGTAACACTCACAGTTCCAGGGATTAGGGTTTAGATCTTTTTGGGGCATTATTCAGCCTACCACAAACTTATAAAAAGCTTCCAAAGCTGGAGAGAAATTCCAACAAAGATTTTACCTGTTAGTTTACTACTTTCTCTATGTGGACAAAAAAGGATAAAAAATAAAGGGACACAGAAAGCCTTCCTCCAAAGAAATAATAAAAAGTATGACTTAGAAAATAGAAGAAAAAAAAGTCTTGAGACTGTGGATTAAAGAGCAAACTTGAAGATGTGTGTGGGCAACCCCTTCGAGTCCCCTCCCCCTATAGGAGGTTTTCTGTCCTCTCAATAAATCCTGCTTTCAAAAAGAAAGAAAGAAAGAAAGAAAATGTGTCCCTTAGACATATTTCCTCGGGAAAATCAAAAGCAGTCTGAACGGTGACTTAGATATTACACTAGTAGAAATTCACTTTTATTGTTATTTATTTCACTCTCTCTTTTTTCTTTTTCTTTTTCTTGGCCTGTAAAAGTCAGGCTTATAAAAGAAGGAATTTATTGGTCTTCGGAGAATTCGAGAAGGCAGTGGGGTGAGTACTACAGAGAAGCTGGCCACATGTTGACTTCTAGGCCGGGCTCTGTGGCTCAGCCTGTAATCCCCAGCGCTCTGGGAGGCCGAGGCGAGTGGATTGCCTGAGCCACGGGTTTGAGACCCGCTTGGGCAACTTGGCGAGCCCTCATCTCTACAATAAATAAAAAATTAGCCAGGCATGGTAGCATGCTTCTGTAGTTCTGGCTACTCAGAAGGCTGAGGCAGAAGGATCGTCGGAGCCCAGCAGGTTGAGGCTGGGGTGGCCAGAAGCATGCCACTGCACTCCAGTCTGGGAGACACAGTGAGACTCCAACTCAAAAAAAAAAAAAAAAAAAAAAGAGAGAGAGAGAAAATAAAGGAAGGAAAAATGAAACAGGTAATTAAAAAGGAAAAGGAAAAGTTTTAGCCAGTACAAAATTGCAATGTGTGAGAGAAATCTGCATCAATAGGAAAGTGGCAAAACACATTATGTGACTTATTGTAAGTGTGCTTATTCCAACAAGAAAGGAGGTTTACAAATTATCAAGGGAAAAAAACCAAGCTGCACTACAGCATGTACAGTAGGACCCCAGTTGTGTAAAAAAATGTGTGCTTGTACTAATATGTAGATATCCACATTTCTTGGCATGTGTATAGAAAAGTCTGGAAGCACCATGTGCAGTGGCTCACACCTGTAATTCCAGCATTTTTGGGAGGCCAAGGTGAGAGGACTGCCTGAGCCCAGGGGTTGAGACCAGCCTGGGCAATTTGGCGAGACCTCGTTTCTACAATAAGTCAAAAAATTAACCGGGTGTGGTGGCGCATGCCTGTGGTTCCAGCTGCTTGGAAGGATAAGGCGGAAGGATCGTCTGAGCCCAGCAGGCCAAGACTGCAGTAGCCGTGAGCGTGCCACTGCACTCCAGCCTGGGCGACACAGTGAGATTCCAATTAAAAAAAAAAAAAGTCTGGAACCGCCACCATCAAAGTGTTAAAGTGTTCATCATGTTTACTTCTGAGAGACGGAATGGGAGGAGACATATACAAAACAAGAAGGGGCTTCTGCTATCCCCAGCTTTAGCAAAGATGAGAACATAGCTGATCTTTCATCTATGCCCCTTTCCAGATTATTTTGAAGCAAAGGTGATACTTTTCTAGATCTCTATTACTTGAACATTCTTAGAACAGGCCTTTGCGATTTGCCAGTGGTTGTGTTTACTGCTAAAAACAAGTAAGGGATGTCACACTCCTAACAGCAACTGCTAACATTTCATAAAGCCCCTACCACAGTGTCAGGCACTGTTCTAAATGTTTTAAATATATTAACTTATTTAATCTTCTCAATAATTCCATGAGGTAATGGATAGTATGGCTATCTCCATTTCACAGGCAAGAAAACTGAGGCATAGAAAAAGTAAGTTACTTGCCCAAGATTATAACACCAGGTGGGGCACCAAGCCAAGGCTGTCTGACACAAGAGTCTATGTTCCCACTCACATATTATGCTCCTACATAAATTTCATATGTGTAGTACACACACACACACACACACACACACACACACACACACACACACACACATTTTATTTACTTATTTAGACACAGGGTCTCACTCTGTTGCCCTGGCTGGACTGCAGTGACACAATCATAGCTCACTGTGGCCTCAGCTCCTGGCTCAAGCAATCCTTCAGCCTCAGCCTCCCTAGTAGCTGGGACTACAGGTGTACACCACCACACTCAGCTAATCTTTATTATTATTATTTTTTTGTAGAGACGGGGGTCTCGCTATGCTGCCCAGGCTGATCTAAAACTCTTGGATTCATGCAGTCCTCCTGCTTCTGTCACCCAAAGTGCTGGTGGCGTGCGTCACTGTGCCTGGCCCACACACACACACTTTCAATAAGGTTACAGAGGTGTGATTTACATAAAATACACTATATATTTAAAGTATACAACTGGACAAGTTTGACATATGTATACAAGCATAAGTTATCATCAAGATCAGGAAATAAACATTTCCATCGCCCCAAAAGTTTTCCTCATACCCTTTTTAAGTAGCCCCCACCAGTGTTTCCCCAAACCCTTTCCCCCATTCCCAGGAAATCACTAATCCAGCTTTCTGCTATATGGTTTAATTCATATTTTCTAGAATTTTCTATAAGCAGAATCATATGGTATGTATTCATTTTTATCTTTCTTCTTTCACTTTTGAGGTCCATCCATGGTGCTGTGTGTACTAATAGTTCCTTACTTTTTATTACCACGTAGTGTACCATTGTATGGATAGATCGAAGTTTGTTGGATGGACATTTGGGTTGTTTCTAGTCTGGCACTATCACAAATTAGTCTGCTATGAAAATATTTGTACAAGAGTTCTTACAAACATATGCTTCCACTTCTTTTGAATAAATATCTAGGAGTGAAATGTCTGGATCATATGTTGTGTATATTTTCAACTTTTTAAGATACTGCCAAATGTTTTCCAAAGCACTGTTTTACATTCTCACCTGCAGTTTGTGAGAATTCCAGTTTCGCTACATTCTTGCCAATATGGTTCGTCTTTTAAAATAGATCAATGGAACAGAATTGAGATTCCAGAAGCAAAACCTCCATTTCTCAACCAACTCATCTTCGACAAAGCCCCCACCACCTACCAATGGGGAGAGGAGAACCTATTCAGTAAATGGTGCTGGGAAAATTGGCTGACCACATGCGGAAGATTGAAACAGGACCCCTATCTATCCCATGCACAAAGGTTAACTCCAAATGGAACTTAGAAAAGGAAGGAAATACTCTCATGGAAATTGGAACTGGCATCCAATTCCTTACAAAACCCGAAACCCACAGGACTTAAGAGAGAAGATAGACAAATGGGACCTTATTAAACTGACAAGCTTCTGCAAAGCCAAAGAAACCATCAAGAGAGCAGGGAGACAGCCTACAGACTGGGAAAAAGGATTTGCCAGCTCTAGGTCTGACAAAGGCTTAACATCCTGGATCTACAAGGAACTGAAACGTACTGAAAAGAAGAAAACAAACAACCCCATTATAAAATGGGCAAAAGATATGAACAGACACTTCACAAAAGAAGACATCCGAGCAGCCAACAAACACATGAAGAAATGCTCAACCTCACTAGTCATCAGGGAGATGCAAATCAAAACCACACTGAGATACCACCTAACTCCAGTCAGAATGGCAATTATCAACAACTCAAAAAATAACAGCTGCTGGAGAGGGTGTGGTGAAAAGGGAACACTTCTACTCTGTTGGTGGGAGTGTAAACTAGTGCAACCTCTGTGGAAAGCAGTGTGGCGATTCCTAAAAGCTCTAAAAATCGACCTTCCATATGACCCTGCAATCCCCCTACTGGGAATATACCCTGAAGAACACAAATCACTCTATAAAAAAGATACCTGCACACGTATGTTTATCGCAGCGTTGTTCACAATAGCAAGAACCTGGAAACAACCATGCTGCCCATCAAAAGAGGACTGGATTAAAAAAATGTGGTACATATACACGATGGAATACTACGCAGCCATAAAAAAGAACAAAATCATGAATTTCACTGCAACCTGGATGGAACTAGAGTCTATAATACTGAGT
Source organism: Carlito syrichta (assembly GCF_000164805.1). Lineage (NCBI taxonomy): Eukaryota > Metazoa > Chordata > Mammalia > Primates > Tarsiidae > Carlito > Carlito syrichta. The sequence goes on from NW_007252147.1 coordinate 909,552, forward strand.
GACCTCTCACAGAAACAAAGATCCGAATATCACATGTTCTCACTCATATAATGGACCTTGAACATCCAATGCAATACTATAAGAAAATGACTGACGGTACTGGGAAACTATGGTGGGGAGGCAGATGGGATTAACAGTAGCAAATATCTGTCGGGGGATGGGAAAACACCTCTTATCAACAGGGTGCCTGAATGAAACGTAATTGTACACCTAACCCTTAACTGTACCCCACAAAACCATAATAAAAAATACTGATTAATGAAAAAAAAAATGTGGCCATTTTCATTGGAGTGTGGTTGTCTCTTTTTGTGGTTTTCATTTATTTGCATTTCTCTAATAACTGAGACTGGGTTAATTTTCTTGCGTTTATTTGCCATTGTACAGAGGGTGCTGAAAAATGTATACACATTTTAAGAAAGGAAAAAACTGTGTTAAAATTGTAATACGCAATAAGAGGGATACAAGTCACGTTTGACTTCTTGAATTGCAAGAGGTGCTCAAAGTGACGATCCTCAGCTTCCAGACACTTCTGGTAACAAGAACTAGTGCTTGAACAACGGTGACCAATGTGTCCACTTGTAACACTGCACATGCTATTTCAATTTCTTCTGAAGTGCAGCCAGTGTAGCTGGTTTTCTGTGGTACACCACATCCTGTAACCGCCCCAAGTAGGAGTCAAAGAGTGCTAAGTCAGGAGAACATGGGGGAAACTCAACCACACCACTTCATCCTATTCATTGCCCCATCAAATTCTCAATGAGTTAAGGGCACACATCTCAGTGCAAAGTGTGGTGGGGCGCCATCTTGTTAGAAGTAAAATCAATCATTCCCCAAAAGTGTACAAATTGCAGGTAAAATGGATGCACGTAGCATGTCTAGGTACCCTTGACCAGTAACAGTACCTTCAAAAAAGAATGATCCAACTAGTCCCCTTAATGACACTTCACACCAGACATTGAGGCCTGGTAAACTGAATTCCTTTTCCACATGAACACACGTGTGGATTTTCTGGAGCCTAATACACACAATGATGTTGGTTCACTGTTCTGTTCGACTTAAACTGGGCTTCATCAGACCAAATCATGCTCCCCCACAGATTTCTCATCCTCACAATACTACACCCTTTGATCAGGGTCTTCTTCGTTCAGTGCATGGAATAATCTTGGGATGAAAACTTTCCATTTTGCTGTTTTAAGAATGTGTCGTATGCTTGTTCGGCTCACTCCTGTCTCATGTGCACATTGTTGGGTAGACTTCTGTGGCGAGTGTGTAAACTGTTCCAACACCACATCAGAAAAAACAGGCCTTGTTGCTCTGTGAAGCCTCCTGGGTCTTCCCTTGTGCACATTACACACAGGACCACACGACTTCAACTTAGTACACATGCATGCCATTGTTAGGTGTGTTTCAGGTTCTTTTGTACACTCACACCTTCGTTATCATTGTACTTCCACAACGTTCTCGAATTTCAAATATCACTTCGAAATGGTCACGCGCTTCTTGAATGACAACTGTGATTCTGCCATTTTCTTTGACCTGCCTGTCCCATGGTGATGCTAGCATTCATTTAATTAACACCATCTTTTGAACGAACGTCATACTACACATTGCTACTGTAATTCAATTCAACTTAGAACAGTAATACATAGATGACATCTCTTAAAATGTATATACATCCTAGCACTTTGGGAGGCAGAGGTGAGAGGATTGCCTGAGCCCAGGGATTCAAGACCAGCCTGGGCAACTTGGTGAGATCTCATCTCTACGATAAATAACAAAAAAATTAGCTGGGTGTGAGGGTGCACGCCTGTGGTTCCAGCTACTTGGAAGGCTGAGGCAGAAGGATTGCCTGAGACTAGCAGGTCGAGGCTGCGGTGGCCATGAGTGTGACTCTGGGTGACAGAATGAGACGCCTACTCAGAAAAAAAAAAATGTGTATACATTTTTTTGGCATCCCAGTATATCCTCTTTCATGAAGTTCATATATTTTGCTCATTGTAGAAAGGTATTTTTTTATTATTGGTATTTGAGAGTTCTTTATATACTCTAGATGAAAGCCCTTATCAGATATCAGAGGCTGTGGTGACCATAAGCATCACTCTGGGTGACAGAGTGAAACTCCTACTCAAAAAAAAAAAAAATGTGTCTACATTTTTTTGGCATCCCAGTATATCCTCTTTCATGAAGTTCATATATTTTGCTCATTGTGGAAAGGTTTTTTTTATTATTGATATTTGAAAGTTCTTTATATACTCTAGATGCAAGCCCTTATCATATATATGCAAACATATACTCCCAATCTGTGGTTTATCTTCTCATTCTCTCTCGACAGTGTCTTTCAAAGAGCACAAGTTTTTAAATTTGATGGATTTCAGTTTATCAATTTATTTTATGTGAATCATGTTTTTGGTGACCTAGTTGGGAAATCTTTGCACAATCTAAGATTTCTTCTAGAAGTTTTATATTTTTAAGCTCTGTATCTAGGTCTATGATCAATTTGGAGTTAATTTTAACATATGGTATGAGATATGGATCAAAGCATTTTTTTCATACAAATATTCAATTGTTGCAGCACCATTTGCCAAGAAGACTATCCTTTCTCCACTGAATTGCCTTTGTTAAAAATCAGTTGTCCAGCCAGGTATGATGGCTCGTACCTGTAATCCCAGAACTTTGAGAGGCAGAGGGAAGAGGACTGTGAGCCCAAGGGTTCCAAACCAGCCTGGGCAACTTGGCAAAACCTCATCTCTACAATAAGTCAAAAATTTAGCTGGGTGCAGTGGTATGCACCTGTGGGCCTAACTACTTGGAAGGCTGAGGCAGAAGGATCACCTAAGACCAGCAGGTTGAACCTGTGGTGACTATGAGTGTACCACTGCACTCTAGTCTAGTGAGACTCTGACTTAAAAAAAAAAAAATCAGTTTTCCATGTATGTATGAGTCTATTTCTGATCTATCATGTCCTATTGATTTATCTATTTTGATGCCAAAACCATACTGTCTTGATCACTGTCACTTTATAAGTTATTTTCTTTTTTGAGTTGGAGTCTCACTCTGTTGCCCAGACTGGAGTGCAGTGACATGCTCCCAGCCACTGCAGCCTCGACCTGCTGGGCTCCGGCGATCCTTCCGCCTCAGCCTTCCAAGTAGCCGGAACTACAGGCGCATGCTACCACGCCCGGCTAATTTTTGCTTTATTGTAGAGACGAGGTCTTGCCAAGTTGCCCAGGCTGGTCTTGAACCCATGGGCTCAGGCAGTCCACTTGCTTCGGCCTCCCAAAGTGCTGGAATTATAGGCGTGAGCCACCACACCCAGTAGGTTTTGGCTACTTTGAAAATTAACTGGAGTGCCACACGGCAGCCACTGCCTAGCAATTACCTGAAAAATCTTCATATGTTGTTTTTGGCTGCCTCTATGCAGTTCAGCACTTCCATTTCCTGTTCCATTTGCAGCAGGGTCCCAAGTTCACTTGGTGATATTTGGTCGCTGTAGGAGGAAGCATCTAGGAGGTAATTGTTAAGGGATAACATCCTGTATGTCTACTGTTTCCATAAGAGGGAAGGAATTTCACTTCTTAAGAGGAAAGAACATGGAAGGATCGCTTCCAGCTTCTCTCTGCACCCCTCACTTACTGTTCCCCAAGTCACAGAGCATGACTCATTGAGTGGTGAATTACGAAGGACTTGAGCACGGCTGGCCGGCTGCCTTCTGCATTTTCTGGCCACACAGCCTGTTGGTGATGTGTGAGTGTGTGTGCGTGCGTGTGTGTGTGTGTGTTTGTGTGTGTGTGCGCGTTTTTAATAGCACTGACAGGCTCCGCCCCTGCCAGGAGAGGTCAGTTTTCCACTAACTTTGCCAGTGACTGTGTGGGAATGATCAGATCGCAGGGGATGTAAAAAGAAGCTGTAGATGTGTGCTGTATTCTCCAGCTTAACCCTTATCAGTAGCAAATTTGATATTTTGATCTCTCTGTCTGGCTCCTGTGTCCTGGTTCTAATCTTAGGAGGGAAAAAATAGGTGGGTTGTTGGGACTCATATATATATATATATATATACACACACACACTAAAAACCTGGAACTTATAAAAAATTGTATATTTATTATTACACGTTCAAACTTCAGTCACCTTCAAAGTACTCTTCATCTGATGCAATACACCTGTCAAGACACTTTTTCCACTGCTCAAAACAATTTTGGAACTCGTCTATTTTGACATCTTTTAGTACTTCTGACATTTTCTGTTTCCCTTTGAGGACTTTTTTCATTCAGGGAAACACAGAAAATGTGCTCGAGGCAAGATCAGGTGAACAGGGAGGGCGGTGCATGGGGAACGTGCCGTTTTTGGTCAAAAACTGCGGCATACTCAGCACAAGCAGGTGTGGGCAGGTGCACCCGGGAGTCACCCATCATGAAATGGGCAAATGTGCTGAAAGAATCTCCAAAAATAATTCACTGAAGTGGAACAGACTTTCACAACAACGTTAGCAGGTACACTGATGCCGATGCATTGCTAGGACTCTTACCTAGCAGGGGAAGCCTGTACAAGGGGTCCACCCCCCAAAAGATAATTCTGGGTTTTGGGGGGTCCCCCTTGTATATATGATAATATTGATGTTGGTAGGAGAAGGTTAAAAGTGTGAGAGAAAAGAAAATGGAAAAAAAAAATGTGATCAGGGCAACAGCACCAAGAATTCCCCAAGGTAGAAATGCAGGCGCAAGGACTGGCTCTGTTCCTGCCAGTGTGGAACCCACAGGACTGATAAAGATGGGCCCCACCTTGGACACAATCTCAGGTAGGCTGCAGACAGACCCTCCTTAGCCCTGCAGGAGGAGACCTTCACCTCTCTCCATCACCAGTTCCAGACAGGACCGGGGCAAGTGTTTTTACCTCAGCAAGGTGATTTTGTCCCTTAAAAAGAGTAGACTTCCAGTGCAGCTTTGACTTTACTCATGTTCCAATATTTGTGATAGGAAGGATGGAGACTGTCTTAGTCCGTCTTATGTTGCTGTAAAGAATACCTGAGGTTGGGTCATTTATAAAGAAAAAAAGGTTGATTTGGCTCACGATGCTGATGGCAGGAAAGTTCGAGATTTGGCATCTGGTGAGGGCCTCAGGCTGCTTCCACTCGTGGTTAAAGGCAAAAGGGAGCCATCCTGTGCAGAGATCACATGGTGAGAGGAAACAGGGGAAGGGGAGACACCAGGCTCATTCAGGAGCCAGCTCTCTCAGAACCAGTAGAGGGAGAACTCACTTTTCCCATCCCCTGCATTCATCTATTTATGAGGGATCTGTCTCCATGACCCAAGCCCCTCCCACTGTGACATCCCTTCCAACACCACCACAATGAGGATTCAATTTCAACATGAGATTTGGTGGGAACAAACCAACCGTATCCAAACCACAGTCAGAGACTATCAAGCTCAGTATTTCCCAAAGTATGGTATGCACGCTAAGGTATACAGAGTTGTACACAGAACACCCATCTTAATAATAGCTATGAATTCATTTTAGTGGGTAGAAAAAAACTGTGCTTCACTTATTTATGACAAGGAACACTGGTTTTCCATATATGGTAGTAATATGAAGTTTTACTCATATTTAATTTTTTAAAAGATTTTTTTCAGCCGGGCTCGGTGGCTCAGCCTGTAATCCCGCGCCTTTGGGAGGCTGAGGTGAGTGGATTGCCTGAGCCCGCGGGTTCAAGACCCGCCTGGG
>NW_007252147.1:915473-964911 GCF_000164805.1 Carlito syrichta
TCCAACTCAAAAAAAAAAAAAAAAAAAAAGATTTTTTTCTAGAGAAAATAAGAAAATAATATGACATGTGGTACTTGGATGTGGTAGAATTGGTAAAGGTCGTTTGTGAATGATGGCTGTCTAGGATAGCCAAAAGAAATGTGGAAAAGACCACAAGATACTCAAAATACCCATCACTTTTTAGAGGCTTTAATAGCAAAGTTGGATCTTTCTAACAGTGATAAATTCTAAGATTTGTGAACACGTATCACAATCTTTTAGAGGTTAATTATAATCACATGAAGTTCATCCTCGATTCCATTATTTTGGGCTTACAAAATGACACTTATTGTGAAGTGTACTGAAGTCTACAACTTACTTTGAAATGCAACAAAATTAAGACAGATAAAGGATAGATATTAGTGATCAGGCAAATATAACAAAAAGTTTGCAATGATAGAATCTAGGTGATAGATATTAGACATATGGGTGTTTACTGTACAATTTTCGATTTTACATTTGAAAGTGCTCTAATAAAATGTTGAGAAAAATACAATAATGTGCCTTCTTTTATGAATATTTATTTGGCTTTATAGGCTAGTTTTGACACGGAGTACACATCAAACATAGATTCATAACCTTGGACAGACAGCACTTTATGCTCTGACATTTCTTATCTATCAGTTTAGACAAGCAGTTTTCACTTACCTAATGATTCAAACTTGTTCTTAGGTTAAAGAGTGGGCTTTACAATGGCTGCAGGGTGGGAAAAGTTAGGCAAGAACAGACAAAAACAGGCTGGCAAACTGTATCTTGTTTCTTGAACAAAGGTCAAAACAAGAGGTCACTATTCAATATCTGCAGCTGTGAAAAAAACGCCAGCTGTATGCATGCTGTCTCATAAGGTTTTTTAAAAAAGTCTTGAATGTAAGGGGCTTTTTTTTAAATTTACCGTCCACTGCACTTTTCTAAAGTTGGAATTGTAAACTCTCATTGGAAAATTTACTTTGAAGAGTGGAAATTCCAGTCAAAGTACATGGACTCTAGAGGGCAACACCAAGCTTTCACTATGGATATATACACCTCCATTAAGAAAGCAAGATGAAGCCAAATGGCATAAAAGTATGTCAGTGACCTTGTCAAATAAATAAGGATGACTTTAACCCAATGCAAGGGTAATGTTTAGGCATTTTTCTCACTTGCTTAAAACAAATACTTGACATTGAGAAAAATAAAAACATAAAATGCAGTGCCTGTCCCCCAAAATGTTTCACTGCTACTAATAAGGAAGAGTGCTATTTATAGGGTTCATTCAAGTTGATGACAATCTTAAAAATAAAATGAAAAATAGGTTTTTCCAGTTCTAGAAGAAGTGCATGCTAAAGTGAGTTGTGTCAAAATTGACATTTTGCTAACACTTTCTGTAAAATAAATAATACGCTTTAACAAGAATCTATCTTAAAGATCTTCCTTTCTTATGGTGAGATGTACCTTTTCATACACATAGCAATTAAATAATTTTATGCTGAACTCTGCAGCAAAAAATTACCCCTAATTTACCAACTGATTGTATTCTGGAGATGCTAATTTTCCCAAGGTCACTCTAACTCCAAAAGAAAGACAAGTCATTAAAAAAAAATAGATAACATTACTTTCTTAACCACAAATAATTTATTACTTGGGAGTAGATACTTTTAAAATTACATAGACATTGCATTTTATAGTTCTTAGTCTTTTTCTGACAAAAACACAACCATTCTTCAAGTATTCCATTCTCTAAGTATCCCTTTACAGTCATTCATTTATTAACAATTAACTGAATATCTTCTGTGTTCTTAGGCATACGGCAATGAACTAGATACACAAGGTTCCTGCTACCATGGAGAGCACACTCTAGAAGGGGGAACATAGATAATAAATGAATAAATAGACAAATAAACAAAATAATTTTGGATAGTAACAAATGCCTTGATGAAAATAAGCCTAGGTGGCGTGACAATGACAATGGATATAGGCATAGTTTTTAAAGTTTTCTTCTCAAATTGGGTTTAAATGTCGACATTGACCAAAGTTAAACATGTCTACAGTTTAGTCAAACATTACCCTATTTGGCATTTGCTACAAGTAACAGAAATTTCCATCTTCTTCTTCCCCTAATTCTCAGAGCAGGCTTTTCAGAGGCAGCCTCTTTGAAGTGACATTTGAGCAGAGAAGTGAATGACAAAACAGAGCTACCTAAGTAAAATCTGAATAAAGAACTTTCCACACAGAAAGAATAGTCAGTTCCAAGACCCTCAGGAATGAAGCCCCTGGTGTTGCTGGAGAGGAAAGGGTCTAGGAAGTGATATGGTTTATCCTTTTAAGATTAGCCTCTACGAATAGGCTGGATTGAGTGTGGAGAGGGGAGAGTGATAGCAGAGATGAAACAGAAAGAGATGAAGGAATGGTGGTGGTTTGGACTAGGGTGTTGGCAGCCACACACTGAAGTGCAGTTTCAGGACACACAGCACTCAGAGCTGTTGAGAGCTGGGATGCATTGTGGGAGGGTGGACAACAGGGTTTGGACGAAAACCAGGGAAGCAACATGTACATTTGTCCCTGTTTTGTCTGCTCAGCATCCAAATACTCTTCTTGTAATCACAGAATTTACCACTGTGCAGGTTTTGGGGAAAGGGTGCAAGCTTATTGCTCCCTAACTCCTGGAAGCTGGGGTCCAATATGAGGCTTCTGTCAGGGACCATGAATCTGGAGTGATGCCAAGAAGCAGGGATGTCCTATAATTAGTTCCAGTGGTGCACATGGGGCTGTTTAATGACAGTGGCAGCAACATCAGCACCAGAACCAGGCAGGGTCTTGATGGCTATCATTCTGACCACCTGGTCTCTCCTAGTTTCTGTTTTCTATTTCTCCAACTTGCCTATTTTTTAAAAATTACTTTAAAAATTGAAGTATGACTTATTTAAAGAGCACAAATCTTAAGTATACAACTTGATATAGAAACACCTGTAGTGAGTCTGTGGCATTCCCGTGAGTGGGTGGGCGGGAAATGTGGATTATGTTGTGATGACCAGACTAACAAGGGTCTGAAATTATGAAACTGTCCTGGGAGTCTGTCTACTTGTGTCCTCTTCTTACTTTGAGATAATCAGATTGTCTCCCTCCTCTTTGCCATCATCATTTCATCAGTAAGAGAGAATGCAGGGAGATGAATATTTGACTAAAAAGCATTCTAGTGCAGTGGGTACTCATTGTTATTTTAACAATAAAGCCACTTTCTCAAAAATGGCAAATGATCTCTGAACTAGATCTTTGACTACATAGAGGTGTCGGGGTAGAGACGTGGACTTTCGTTGGATGAAGTTCGGGTTTAAGGAAAAGGCATCACATTATCTACTGATGAACTTCCATGCTCATCCAGTGACCACAAACTCAGTATGTTTCTTAATTTAATATAAATCTGTATTTGCCCTTTATCCTCCAGTCACTTTGAATTATTTGGTGGTGACTACCAAAAAATTCATGTCATTTGGATGGGCTCTGTGATCCTCACACTGAAGTTCTTGCTTCCTTGTCATGAGGTTGGCGAGGGAGAGTCTTCCCAAGACTAGACTTGAAGAAAAATGGCCCAGGGTCTTAAAAAAAAGTCTAGTGGTGAAACCCCCACCTAGATCAATATGTGATTTTCAGCACCCTAAAACAGCCCTCCCTCTGATCCATTATCTCTTCAATACATTCAATTTCTGCCGGGTTAGCCAGTCAGTTTTTCGGTGAGACAGACCGCAAGAACTCTGACATGCAATACTTCAGCATTTATCAAATATGGGCCTTACCAAATTCAAAATGAAAACTGTCAGAAAAAAGAGCATTTCTCTTTGCACTAAAGTCTTCAGGTCAGTAAAACTCAAATTAGGACCTGTTCTTATTAAATATAAAACAACTTTATCATACCCAAGGACCCAAACATTGATATTTTTAGTTTACAAAATCCTAAGTCTGGAAATTAAATTCCTTTCAGGAACTGTACCAGTGCCCAACTGTTTCTTCAGGGTCCCAAACATGTAATGCTACACAATCTGAAATTTTCCTGACAGCTATTACGTATGACTTTACTTGGATATATATGAAGCTGTCTTGCTTTCTTACTCTAGTCATGGCTCTATAAACATCACTACCAGGTACAGAAGCATGAGTTCTAACAGTTAGTAGGACATTATAAGGCATTTTAAGAACTACTATATTAATAATGCCAACATCCAATACAAGGAACGCAAAACAGCCATTTCAACCTCATTTGATGGCAACTCCAGCCTTCAGCTGCTCAGGCCCTATTTCTTTCACAGTTCACTGGTAGATTCTCTTAGCTCCTACATTAAGATATATACAACCACTTCTCACTTTTGTATTGCTTCTATTCTGGTTTGAATTACCATCTTTCTAGCCCGTATTACTGCAAAACTAGATGCTTGAAAATATTAGTGAAATGCCCTCAAAGTCCTAAAGGAAGATCAGTTTAAACCTAGAACTGCAGGTCCAATAAAAATGAAGGACAAAAAAATAGGAAAAATGTGAGTAAAAAATAAAGACCCTGCCAGACATGCAAAGACTCAGAGTGTCTCCCATGCACCTTTTCTGGGGGAAAGAGGCACTTGAAAACATACTCCAGCAAACAAACAAAAAAAGCATATTCAGAAAAAAGAACATAGAAGTACAAAGAAAATACATCCCAGAGCACTAGCTAAAAATCACACTGTCCAAATTTGATGATGTCGATTAAGAAGCATAAAATGATCTCTAGGTTAAGGCGAAGAAGATATTTTTCTTCTGTCAAAGAAAAAGAAATAAAGACAAGAATAAATTTCAGGAATCCCAGGATGAGAGCTAAAAGCACTCTAAAAGTTATGGTAAGGAAAGCATTTTTCTTCTGTCAAGAAATAAAAGCAACTGTATACTCCAGATAAAATAAAAATCTGCAAAAGCCATGACCCAGTTATAAAGCAAATGACATACGGCACAACTTGGGGAAGTTGGTGGCTGCAAGGTCAAAGAACCCATTTGATCTTCATGCTAGGAACAGTCTGCCTGGGTCAACACAGACGTAAGGATGCAAGATTAGATAAGCAACAGGAAATAAATTACCTGGTTTCCTTGTGTATACTTTTGCATCATCTAGTGTGACCGCCCATTATTGATTTGCAGTCTTTAGAATGTAAGTCCAAAGGAAAGATATACAGGTCTCCAAAATAATACGCGTTAATGTTGGTTATATAAGTGAACAGTATGACTTACACAAGTGAGGAGGTAAAGGGAAGGAATGAATTAGAAGGGAAGTAGAGAGCTTGTCATTTCCTGAATAGCAGGGGGTCAAAAGAGTCTGTTCAAAATCACTAGATTAAAAAAAAAGATTACTCGTTAATGTTATAAAAGAAATCGAATGAAGAAAAATATAACCCCCCAAAATGACGGGAAGGAATGAAGATAAACTGATGATTCAGAACAGACAGTCAACAGATTCTGCTTCACTGATAAATCAAGAAACGGCATGAATAAACATGCTGTTACCTCTGAGAAGTGAAATGCAGTGGATGGCAGGAAGAAACACTTTAACTTTTTATTTTCTGTCCAGCTAAGTGGTTGGAAATTTTTATTCAGGCACATGCTCTAAAATTAAAATTGTTTTTAATCCTAAAAAACATTTGAGCTGGCAGGTTCAGAAAGGTGTAATAGTTGACCACACAAAAAGATTCCAGGAAATTATAAAAGGCAGGTATAAAAACTCTCAAAAAAGATTGGAAGTAAAAGGCCATTTAAAGGCATTTAAACTTACTCAGCACTTCTGGTGCAGCAGAGACAATAAAAGGGGTTTATAGTGATTAGGCGACAAAAATGATTAGAATTCCCTAACATGGCAGAGACTAACTAAAACTATTCCCATCCAAAATAATATAATAATATAGTAATAGAAGTATGGCCCTTAAAGTAGTTCAGATTCAATTTTGAACAAATTGTGGACAAAAACTCAATTTTGGACAAATAAGTGTTATTACATATATTTATTGATAACACATGATGGTCCAATACTCCAACACCTTTGCTTAAAAAGAATATTAAAATAAGTGATCCTTCAAATCATTATGATAATTAATCCAGACACTAAGGTTACATTTCTGGAACAATTTAATTCATACAATATATATGATATAGCAAACAAAAAGAAGAAAATGGAGACAATCTTCCTACAAGACATTTAAAAGTACTTTCTTTTTACTTTTTACTTAATACAAATGTATTCTTTTGGTATTCTTCTGAATTGTTACACAAAGCTTTAAAAAATGAAAATCTCATATAAAAATAGTTATCTTTTTTAATTATGGGCTTTCAAATTAAATAAAGTATTCTTTTTACCAATGTATATTGCATAAAAATAGTTAAATAATACTTAGAAAATCAGGAAGTCAGTTTTTTAATGGCTGCTATACCTTAAAAGTTGGTCATTTAAATTTTACCTATAATTTTAAAATTACATATTCTGTAGATATAAAAGTTTAAAAAAATACATTTTGATTTAATAAAAAAGCCTTCTAAACTTACATTTTCAAACACTGCTGTGACTGCCATAATGACTACCTTGTAGAAATACTTAGCCAAAATAAGTTAATTTTTAAAAATCAGTAACATGTAGCATGGCTGGCAAGATGACTTCTTTAGAAACAAATGGGGTCACTATAAAGTCAACGTTATGAAGGTACTGCTACAAATAAATACTTAAAGGGGAATACAAAAATGCACAGAATAGGTGAAGTGGTTTTTTTTTTGTTTTTTTTTAATCAAAGTTACCAGTGCAGAAATCTGGGCACTTAATCCTTTAAGGAGTTAGAGAATTTCAAATTTAAAAGACAGTTTTTCACAGGGAATATTATGAGTTTCTGAAAATCAAAAAAAGAAAGGTTATTCTTTCTACTTTGATGCTTCTAGAGTATTTTTGTTCAAGTGTTTTTATGTAACTCCTCCTTAACTTAAATGTCTTTTCCCTGAAAAAGACACTTTAAGCTAGTGATTTTGGCCTCATGACATACATACTTTGAACATACATGTGATTCTACAGACAATCCCTCCCCCCATTCTGATACCTATACATATATGCATTTATAAATATACACATACTTTCGGGATTATAAAAATATTTAATTTTTTATAAGTTTAAATAATTACTAAATGTTAATACAGAATACATTAATATCTGTGTAATTTTACTTTTTTCTTTTAAAAGATTTTCTTATAGCAGCATTTGCATTGCAAATGAAATGTGACCAAACGGTGTTGCAGTGTACCGGGACCCATACTGCGAATCAGACGGAGTAGCCTCAGTGACAGATGAGCAGGTTCTCTGAAATACAAAAACCTGGAGGGGCAAATAACTTATCTGAACCTTCTAAGTGCGCTTGAAAGTGATTTCCACAGAGTTGGCAAGACGTATTAAAATATCCCAAGAAGTCCAAGTTATCTTTATCTCCGGAAAAGTTTTCTAATAAGTATAAAACTTATGTTAATGAATAGCATTTTTAATTGAATCGCATAAACTTATTAGAAATTAATTAAAGATTTCAAGAGTAAAAAAAGTAAAACATCACAGTGGGAGGTAAAAGAAGAGAAAGTTAAGACTCAGGCATGGCTGCTCACTCCTGTCATTCCAGAACTTGGAGAAGCTGAGGCGGGAGCATCACTACTTGAGGCTAGGAGTTTGAGACCAGCCTGGGCAACATAGTGAGACCTCGTTGCTACAAGAGAAATTTTTTAAAAATTAGGCGAGGGCAAAACTCTCGGGTCCCCTCTTATTGTGGCAGTTTTTCTGTCCTCTCAATAAATCCTGCTTTCTAAAAAAATAAAAATAAAAAATCAGGCGTGGTGTTGCATGCCTTGAATCCCAACCACTCAGGAGGCTGAGGCAGCAGGATGGCTTGAGCCCAGGAGTTTGAGGCCACAGTGAGCCATGATCATGCCACTGAACTCCGGCCTGGGTGACAGAGTGAAACCCCAATTTAAAAAAAAAAAAATTTAGAAAGGAAGACGGATTTGAAACTTTAAGACATTATGAAAAACCAAATAAAGGTCCTAAATCTCAAATACTCATATTAAGCTTGTTTTTGTTGAGCTCACGCTCCAGATTTCCAATCAGAGTATCAATACTTTCTTGTAGATCTCTGAGATTGACTTTTCGATCCACTGTAGACTCAATTGTCTGCATTGTCAAATATGTCTGAAATGTGCACTCTTTAGAGAGAGGAATTGGCTGTTCAATTATTACTTCTGATCCATCTACTTTGCCATAATTTTCTCCATTTTCTCTGTCTTCTGAAGGGACGTCATCATAATCCACATCATTTAAATTTTCTTTTGTATTTAAAATGTAGTTTTCTCCACAGCTGCTCCAGTCTCCTGCGTAACGATTACTAAGTGGACTGTCGAGTCTGGTTTGCCTTGGCCTCAGTACTGATGAATCAGTACCACTCAAATTTAACATGCAAGGCCGTTCCTTCTTCCGCCTCAAGTAATTCAGAGAGGACTTCTGCTCTGGAAACAAATCGTCTGTTGATTCTTTGAGAGTTAAACGTTGCACTAGAAATGAACAATAATTCTGCTTTAGTGACAATATTTCAACTGGCCTTAAAAAAATAGGGCTAAAGATAAGCCATTTAATAATCAACTAAAAACATGCATTAAAACAAAAACATGCACACTATCAAAAGAAAGCATTCCATAATTATTTTTTCTATCACCAGACACAATCAAGATTAGAAAATAGAAGCTAGTGGAAGGTTCCGTAGTGCTAATTCATGCTGTATCATAATGTCCCCAAACAATTCAAATCCCCAAGATTGATCAACTTTCTGTGCAAGTTAATCATTATTCAGCTGTAATTCAAACAGTAGCTAAGCTGGTGGCTTCTCCTAAACTAAAAGCTACAGCAAAAAGCAGGCAAGGCATGTTGGTGTACAAACAAAACATAACAAGAAATTCCTTTGTCTGCAAACGTCTAAATGAGGCAAAGGCATCTAGATTGATCACTAGAAGTTCTGACACTTGTGGGCGTTTGTGCAATTCTATTAGCAGCAGTGTCATTAATTACTTTACTAAGCAGACTGAATTTCACTTTGATAAAATGCACGAATACTAGACTTGACCACTTGTTACCTGAGTTTGATTATACTCCATTATCTACTAATAGTCTTCATTTATTGCCTGGAAATAGTACACATATTTTATTTTCCCATTCTGGCTCGGTATTTAACAATCCCAAATAACATTCCCCATATTAAGACTCATTTCTTCTGAGAGTATGCTTGTGCTGGCCACACAGAAGATAACCAGAGAGGCACACGTTACTTCATCATAAACCAAGGTTTTACTGCTCATTCTCTTGTGTATATTGAACAACATACTTATCCAAGGCTCTTCTGCATATAAAATGAACTTAATTTAAAATGTGAAGGCATGATTATTAAAGATTACCCATAATACCTTTATCTGCTTGCTTATTCTACGCTAATAAGTGCCTCTCTGTTTTTACTTCCCTTCACTAAAATAAAGGGAATACAAATCAGTGACAATACACCAACTTCATACTCTCTGACATAGAATGAATGCTTGTTTGCTGTACAAAATAAGACAACTGAAAAACTATACAGAAAAGTATATGGTTCTAGCTTCCTAGACATATGGTGATATTGATAAATTTTCAGAGTTTACACAATTTCTAAAACTTGTACTTTACTGAAATACTTGCTAATAGCATACAGGTATGTTTTTAATATTTCTGTTAAGTTTTTATTTTTATTTTATTTTATTTTTTTGAGTTGGAGTCTCACTCCGTCACCCAGACTGGAGTGCAGTGGCCGCCCCCGGCTACCGCAGCCTCGACCTGCTGGGCTCAGGCTCCAGCGATCCTTCTGCCTCAACCTTCCAAGTAGCTGAAACTACAGGCACGCGCTACCACGCCCAGCTAATTTTTTGATTTATTGTAGAGATGAGGTCTCGCCAAGTTGCCCAGGCGAGTCTCAAACCCGCGGGCTCAGGCAATCCACTCGCCTCAGCCTCCCAAAGCGCAGGAATACAGGCTGAGCCACCGAGCCCAGCTTAGATTTGTTTTTAATCACTGCTTTATTAGCCTTTTATACACAGTATAATTACCTTAAGAGAAATATGTGAGCACTCTGCTAGGACCTGGGTATATAAAGTTAAGCATAATCCCTGACCTCTCAACATTTACAATCTAGTGAGAAAAATTAAATAAAAAGAATGAGAGAAAAATGGGTGCCATTTCCAAAAATCGTGTCCCAAATCTACTCACCATAAAAAATGTGGTATTGCAAAGATTTGTGCTATTCATTTAAAAAATAACTGCTAGGTTTTTAAAATAACTCTAAATCTATTTCCTTTTTTGTAAAGTAACAAGGTAGCCTATCAATAACTTTCCGTATTCCTGAAATGGCACATCCATTTTTGAATGAAAGCTTTTCTCGGGCCAAGTGACTACACTTCATCTACTTAGTTTCTGACTTTTCTTGAATCCAATACCAAGGAATTTAGAGGGAATGTCTCCTCTCATCCTTCTGCCCTGTTCTGTCCTTTGAGTTACTACAACTAAAGAAAAATGACAGGTTTTAGAAAAAGTAGCAGTTGTTTTTAAAGCCAACAACACCAAGTCTTTAGGAAAAGGTGCTGTACACTGGGAGACAGTTGTTTAAGTCTGTCATTAGAATATAGGAAATACGAAATGTGAACCTGCTTTTCCAACATGGGATATAAATTTTCTGCTCCCAAACCAAACAAAGGTGGCTATTACAAAATAACAAAACGATATTAACCTCTGAAACAAAATTAATGACAAAGAACTCAGGTGCTGATAGTAAACTTAATGGAATCTCCAGGGAAGCAAATTTCATTTGTGACTGTAATGATAGATGGCTTTCTACCAAATTCCTGATTTTATTAGAATTAAAGTTGTTCTACAAAAAGGAAGTACACATTTAAAACTCTGAGAAGATCAGGCACGGCAGCTCACGCCTGTAAACCCAAGCACTTTGGGAGACAAAGGCAGGAGGATGTTGGAACCAGGAGTTCGAGATCAGCTTGGCAACATAGCAAGACCTCGTCTCGACAAAAAAATAAAATCAGCGGGCTTGCTGGTGCATTTCTGTAGCCTCAGCTACTCAAGAGATCAAGGGGGAAGGATTGCCTGAGCCCAGGAGGTCGAGGCTGTGATGAGTGTAATCGTGCCACTGTACTCCAGCCCGGATGACAGAGTGAGACTCCAACTCCAAATAAAAAACAACTACTCTGAGAGATTCCTTAAGCTGGGCATCAAAAACTGTAACCAGTTACCAATTACCCAGAGAATCTGAATCCTAGATTTTTACACAATTAAAATTCATTCTAATTCAGTTAAAATATAATCTAGAATGTTTAAGCCTGTATTTAAAAGAAAGTAAAAGCTTAAGCTTTGAAATTTAAGAACTGACAAATTTTATTAACTTATTTTTAATTCATTTTTGAAAATTAACTAGACTTCTTTTAAAAGACTAAATCAAGAATTCCTTTGTACTCTGGTCTTTCCTTCTCATATATGCCAATAAAAAAGTAACAGGAAATATTTGCTAAGGGTTCACTTTACGCTAAACACTTTGCTTATGACCTTAGATGCATAATCTCAACCTTCACAACAACACTGAGGTAAGCATTATTTAGAGAGAAGCAAATTGAGGCTTGAGAAGTTCAAGTGTGTGCCTGAGTTGGCAAGTGTCACAGTGCGGATCTGAACCCAAGCCTGACTCCAGGGCCTACCGCTTTTACCAGCACTGTGTTCTAGTAAGCACAGAAGTACCTTCACGCTTCATCCTAAGCAGTGTGGACAAGAATAGCAGGGGTTACCTCCAGATAAGAAAATTCTAGAACTTAAATCTTTTATAGAACATCTAATTAAATACATATTTCTTTTAGCTCTGGGACTATATAAGAGATATGCTAGGAAAACAACTGTACTCTTGGGTTACTGACTGGAATAAGGAATGGATAAGAAAGATGAAAAGATCAAAGGCAACTGATAGTTCAAACTGGTATAATTGAAGAAAGACTATGAATACAGTAAAGACGTCAGGAAGAAGAACTGATTTAAGGAGCAAGACGAATTCTGCTTCATGCCAGTTGAACTAAAACAAGGAAGAGTAAAGGAATTAGTATTTATTATCTATTATGTGTCAAGAGATGTGCCGAGCACCTTACATATACAATGTTTCATTTAATCTGCATATAAAATCTATAAACAGATTATTAAACTCACACAACAAAAGATGATACTGAGGCTCTAAGATGGTAATGTGTTTGCCCAAGGCCAGACTGCTAATAAGTGGCACAACCAAAATTCAGATCCCTATCTGACCAAATCTAAAATGTGTCCATTGATCTGTATGTCTACAATGTTATCAGGAAAGGCAGAGAATTTAAATGGAAAAAAAAAACAAACCTGAAGGGCAGCTATCAATTTATAACTATTTGAAAAAGCAAAATCTGGAAAAGATTTCCTTCAGGCATATACAGAAATGCTTGATGATTAGCTGACTCAAATATCCTATCAATGAAAGAGAAAGATATTTCCATGGAATCATTTACCTGGCCAGAGTTGGAGTAAGTAATGAAGAACTTCAATATGTTTTTTAAAATCCAAAGCACTTGCAAGTTCTTCTGAATCAGTAAAGACTCTGTTGTTATGGCTGGAAGTCTCTTGCTTCTGACTTAATAATACTGGTCCAAAGCACACAGCCAAGTTCTGGCAGGTCATCTTATTCACTTCATGATAAGAAGCCACCAATTTCAAATGATCCAATAACATCTTTAGGGTTGCCTAAATTAAATTAAATTTGACTTAATATAGTCATACAGGGACAAATTCAAGGACACAATTTGTAGCAGAAAACACAGATAAGCATCCTGTCACTTTTCTCAAAGGTTTGCTTGTAAGTTGGATTTTGGAAACTGAAACATATTTTCTTATAAAATTATTACATGGAGCCTAAATTATGATCCAACATCATAATTCAATCCACTAAATGGTTAAAACACACACTTTTTATAAAACGCTTATGAGTACATTCCAAATTTCACTGCAGTCCCTAGGAAAACACATCATCAACTCTTTCTTCTCTTCTCTCTTTTAACTTTTTTTCTTTCTTTCTTTTTTTTTTTTTTGAGTCAGAGTCTTGCTCTGTCACCAAGACTGGAGTGCAGTGGCATGATCGCAGCTACCGCAGCCTCGACCTGCTGGCTCTGGCAATCCTTCTGTCTCAGTCTCAGTCTTCCAAGTAGCTGGGACTACAGCACGCGCCCCCACACCCAGCTAATTTTTTTGATTTACTGTGGAGATGAGGTCTCGCCATGTTGCTCAAGCTGGTCTCAAACTCCTGGACTCAGGCAATCCTCTCACCTTAGCCTCTCCAAATGCTAGCATTACAGGTATAATTACACTGTGCCCGGCCACTTCTCTCTTTTAAAATGACAACAGCAAAGGCTGTGATGGAAAAGCAATTAAGGTAAAAGTTCTCATTTTTAAGTGAAGATAAGTCCTATAGTTGTAAGTAGGGGCTGTCATACTTAAATCTAGGAAGTAAATGATTCCAAAACACAGTCAGGTTCTATCACGAACTAGACTATGAAAGATATTTTCAAAAGGACAATGTATTTCTTAACTCATAAATACTTTAAGTAGACAAACCTTAGGAAAGGAAAGAATAGTACAGTTAGAAATAAAATGAAAAAGTATTGAAGAAAATATAGTGGTGGCTCACGTCTATAATCTCAGCAATTTGGGAGGCTGAGGCAGGAGGACTGCCTGAGCCCAGGAGTTCAAGAACAGCCTAGGCAACACAGCAAGACCTCGTCTCTACAAAACAAAATCAAAAATGAGCCATGTGTAGTAGTGTGAGCCTGTTGTCCCAGCTACTCAAGAGGCTGAAGTAGAAGGATCACCTGAGCCCAGGAGGTTGAGGCTGCAGTAAGTTGTTACTGTGCCACTATACTCCAGCCTCGGTGATAGAGCGAGACCTCAACTAAAAAACATAAACAAAACAAAAACACAAACAAACAAAATATATATATATATCCACATTCCTAAAGAAACTAGTAAGGGGAGTTAGTTCAAGAAGTACAATGGTTGTTTAGGTTTAAGCAATCATGGAAAAAAAATGATTTATTTTGAAGACATGATATATGATCAGTCATTTAACAAAATAAGTAATCTCTTCTTCATAAAGCATATTGAAGAAATAAATGCCAATTAAAAACCAATTTTAAGATCTCATAAATAAAGAAAAATGAGACGTCTATGTCTGGAACCATGAGTGACAAATGGACTTGATGACGAGAAGGCTGTTAGTAATCCTGGCAAGATCAAGCCCAGAGCAGTGAGACAGAGGCCAGATCCCAGTGTGCGGAGGAGCGAGTGAACGGGAAGAGCGGGAACAGCCAGACATTCTTTCAATGTTTGGCAACACAGAGAAGGAGCCAAGAGAGAATGAAAGCTAGAGGAAACGACAACTGATGTCTTACATCAAAACGAGTTAAAGACGTGAATCCCATTTGTTCCTCTTTTTATTCATAATTATTTCCTAACACAGGTAGAACTCCATATACACTGGGCTCTTACGGTTATTATCAGGTCATACTTGTAAGCAGCACTCACATACATACAGTGTCACACCTGCTAAACATACGTTCAACCTCAATAGCAAACAAAGAAAGGCAACTTAAAATGATTTGCCTACTAAGTAAGATGAGCCTAAAAATGCTAATTGTCACGTCCTTTGCAAAAATTAGTATGAAAACATGTAGGAAGAGCCTTAAAATGTTTACATTATTTAAAGGAACAATTCCAGTTCTGAAATTCTAAATAAGTAGTTCTAATGCAAAAGAAATCTCTGTGTACAAATATACACAAATAGTTCGAAATCTGGTATTATACAAAAAAGAACAGTGAAAAATAATGTGAAATTCACTCAATGGTATATTATGCAGCCCTGTTAGAAAGAATATTAACAGCACGGGCCAGACCAAAATTCATATGATAGACTATAACCCAAAAGCTATATAAATTTAAATTCCCTAACACTCATTCCTTCCACCTATAAGTAAAGTGGCACTGGCAGTTTTACCTTGATGGGGAAGGAACTCATCCCTTCTGCTTCACCCCACCCTCTGCTCCTGCATTCTCTAGCTGTTCCCTTCTCCCCACATAAAGGAGAGTCACTGCTTGTCCAACTGGACAGAGTACAGGAGACCACAGTGAACTAGTGGTCTAATACTGGCTTAAAGCTTCTACCTGCTCATTCGTGTACTTTCTGTCCCCACATGATAAGAAACAAAGGAAAATTCAGCCTCATAGAGACAAGCCCAGCCCTACCTCTCTTATTTTCCTGTTATAAGGAACAACTGTTCAAGTTAGGCTAGGCTGGTTCTATAGACCTAGCCATGCTTCTGTCTGTCTCCGACAGGCACACCCAAGGATGATGGTCTCGAGATTTAGTTTTGGGGGAGGGAACAAATGGGAAGAGGCAAGAAGGAAAAATGAGGGAAGCTGGTGTTGCTTGTCTTAAGGCTGAGTCATGTACAACAAAACAGTTACCAGACCTAAAAACAGACTAAAAGGAAACAGGCCAAAAAGTTCATTATAGTTGTCTTTGGATATTAATTGTAATTTTGCATTCTTCTTCTTTATATATTCCCAATTTTTCTACAATAAACATACATTATTATAGTAATATAACAATATATAATTTTAAAATGTATAGGAAACATTTATTCGTGCCTGGGCTAAAATGATATACAGAAAAAATAAAACCATTTTCTAAATTTACTGGTTTAAAGACATTTCTAGATTGATGCTGCTGAAACGCAGTAAAAGCTTTTGCCTCAATGCACACCTGAGAGCAAGATGGGCCACTAGCAGCTCTACTGGAGCCACTGTGGAAATTCTCCCTCGTGTCGCGCCTGCTCAAACTGTCACGGTCTGATTGGGAAATATGGCCTCAATATGTGCCGCCAGGGTTTCCGTCAGTACACGAAGGATCTCGGTTTCATTAAGTTGGGCTGAGTGATCTTCCTTGAATGGATTATCCAAGGCATGCACCCAATGAAAGCATGCTACCTCCTTGCACATAAAATTTAAAAATTCTAAAAAGAAAGAAACGCAGTAAAGGCAGAACTTGAACCCAACAAATGCTATAAATGTGAAATACCTAAAAAAAATTTTTTTAGCTCTGGAGCCGAGTATAAAATTCATCAGCTGGCTTTCAGGAAAAATATCTATAAACTGTGCTTACCTTCTCAATCTCAGGCAGACAATCCAGCAGGTCAACAGTGTACTTAGAGTCACCGGAGTCATTCTCACAACCACTTGATGACATTTTCAAAGGACTTCTTGCCATTGCATCTAATACAGCCTCATAAAGCTGCTTTGTTATCAGAGGGGAAGGAAGTTCTCTTAAATAATCCTTAAGAACACCTTTAGAAAACAAACAAATCAGAGATAGTTGACAACCAGACTTCAGAGTGAAATAAAGAGCTACGGTTATCAAAAAAAATTTAACTATTATTATAGCCAGCTTTAAATATTCTGAAAATAATAAAAGCAACTATGTAAAAAGAAAGCATTATAATAAACCATTAGCAATTTTTTTTTAAATCAGAGTCTCACTCTGTCATCCAGCTGGAATGCAGACTGCATCCTCGACCTGCTAGGCCCAGGAGATCCTTCAGCCTCAGTCTTCCAAGTAGCTGGAACTACAGGTGAGCACCACCATGCCGGGCTAATTTTTTTACTTTTATTGTAGAGACTTGGTCTTGCCAAGTTGCCCAGGCTGATCTTGAAACTCTGAGCTCAGGCAATCTTCTCACCTCCACCTCCCAAACTGCTGAGATTACAGGCATGAGCCACTGCACCTAGCCATATTTTGTATTCTTTTAAGCTTCCTTGGTAACTTTTTGTTCTGAAAGCATGTTAAAAATGCACACACATAATTTCCACATACCATACATATTCGGGTTGTTGATCATAAAGATATTCTTGATACATATACCCTTATTAGTTCTGCTGCCCCATAAAAAAGTTCCTCTGTATAAACAGAAGGAAGGCACATTTACATTAATTATGAATTATACAAATTTTGAGTTTCTAGACTTTTAATCAATAGTGAAAGAGTACTATGTCTTGGGTACCATGGACACTATTTGGGTGACAGTGGCACTGAAAGTCCAGATTTCTCTACTACTCAATATATCCATGTAACCCAACTGCACTTATATCCCCAAATCTGTTTTCAATTTAATAAAATTTAATTTTAAAATGTTAATGAAAATTTAAAATCTAATTGAAAAAAGAAAGAGGACCAATGGTCCAAATATATTTCTTCTTTAATACTGGAGACGTGTCTTAGACATACTGGATGGCTGGACAATCTCTAATGCTACACTATTATATAAAGAAAAAAGTCATTCCCAAAGCCAAACAAAGGAAATAAAAAGCCAAGAACAGAAACATCGGATGTATCACCACAACAGGTAGTGAGGGAAGTCAATTCCATACACAATACAAGTGGTTCTGAACTAAGAGAAATCACCGATGGCAGAGGAAGCAGAAAAGAAGACTGGTTGTTAAAGGCTGGAATGTGATCACAAGGGAAAACGCGAGTTACTTCTGATGCCAAAGACCTTGATGCATACAAAATTGATTCAGAACATGCTCCAGCTTAGCTGAACACTTAGTCTGAAAGCTTAGTTTGAACTTTGTTATAGGAAGCTTCCCAACTGATTCTTAAAATTTTAATACAAACACGGTTCATTAGTTTCTTATGCATCCTTCTAGTGTCTACTTATGCAAAAGTATGTATCACATTATTATCCTCTTATACTACAAGAAGACAGCATAGACAAGTGGAGTACCTCTGGAAATCTGAAATGTTCTAAAATCCAAGACTTTCTGAGCACCAACATCATGCTCAAAGGAATGCTCACTGGAGCATTTCAAATGCTGGAGTTTACACACACACACACACACACACACACACACACACACACACACACACACACACACATCCAAGTCTGAAATCTGAAACACTTTTGCTCCCAAGCTTTTTGGATAACATATGCTCAACCTGTATGTTGTTCTGTTTCTTGCTTTTTGTTCAACATCATCTCCTTGTGTTCCTTGCAGTATGCAGACAGCTTCCTCAGTCATTTTTACAACCACATCATAGTACCCCAATGTACAGATGACCCCCACAGTGTTACCAGTTAAATCCCCTGCAGATGGACACTTGGGTTGTTTCTAGTCTTTTGTGTTTCCAAAACACGTTATAATGAATACCCTTACACACCATCACTTAGTATGTATGCAAGTATGTTTGCAGAATAAATGCCCAAAGCAGGACTTTTTTTTTTTCTGAGTTGGAGTCTCATTCTGTTGCCCAGACTGGAGTGCAGTAGCACGCTCACAGCCACACCCTCGTTGGCCTGCTGGGCTCCGGCAATCTGTCTCAGCCTTCCAAGAAGCCGGAACTACAGGTGCGCACTACCACGCCTGGCTAATTTATTTATTTATTTTTTGGTAGAAATGAGGTCTCGTCAAGGTGCCTGGGCGGGTCTCGAACCTGCAGGCTCAGGCAATCTACTCCTTGGTCTCCCAAAGTGCTGGGATTACAAACTGAGCCACCGAGCCCGGCCTCCAAAGCAGGACTTCTGAGTCAAAAATGCATTTGCAATTATGAGGAAAAAAGAGGAACAAGAATGTTGCTTTCCTAGGTTTGGAACTTGACCATCTAGGTGGATACTAGTAACATTACTTAAAATAAAGAACAAAAGAGGAAAACTATGTTTTAGGAGGTAGAGGTACAAATTTCATTCTGCATACAGAGCTTAGGGTATCTATGGGATATTCAAGGCTGCTGAATATAAAAATCCGAGGCTCAGGAAAGAGGTAACTGGAGACACCGATCAAAGAAGGATTTAAAGATAACTGGAACCGAGGGAATGACTGAGATGATCAGAGAGGCACACAGTGATAAGAGAGGGCTTAGAAAAGCATCCTGAGACTACAACTCAAAAAAAAAAAAAAAAGTCTATGGTATCAAGTGACACCCAACAAGTTAGGGTAGATAAGGATGGTGTTAAACACTACACGGAGCATGGTGTTTCTCCAAATTGAAATTGACTGCACATTAAAATGACCTGAGGAACTTTTAAAACTTCTATTCTGGAGCCCCAAGCCAGCCCTACTAATAAGTTCCTCCTTGTGTTCTAGGGCAGCAGGGTTTTGTAACTAGGCACAGAAACAAGGATCTAGAAAGATAAGGATCCAAAAATGTCCCCCCAGAAAGAAGTCAATAGCCTTGGCAAGCATAGTTTCAGGGGACTGAGGACACTGAAATCAGGTTGCATTTGGTTAGGAAGTGACTGGGTGTTAAAGAAATAGAGAAAGAACTATATAAAGCCTGTTTGAGAGCTCGGCTTTGAGAGAAGCTGATGACTACACAGGAGAGGGGAAGGCAGGGGAGAAGCAGAATCAACATAAGGACTTTTCTTTAAAGATGGAAAATACTTCAGCATTTGAGTGCTCATGCGAAGAAGAGAGGAAAAAGGCTTTTAAGGACCAGGAGAGAGGGAATATAAGCAGCTGATCAATGTCCCCAAAGAAGAAAGACTTCTGAGAACAAATAAAGGAATTAGAGTTTGTCCACCCTTTCTCTAGGATTATAGAAAGGAAAGTGGAAAGAACGTATGTCAAAGAAGGCATATTGGGAGGCTGGGTCACCAGAAGCAGAGCAAGTTCCCATCTGATGGTTTCTATTTCTGAGGAGTTAGGAGGCAAGGTCATGTGCTAGGAGTGACAACACGGGTGAAATGAGGTTTGAGAAGAGGGAGAAGATATTAAATAGATACTTTGGAGACTAGGAGAGAGAGACTGAACAGACAAGAAAACACACAATTATTAGCAGACGCCATTCCGAGCCTAGTTGATTTTGAAGTTCATGGATTAATGCTGGTACCAGACATACCATTTTTTTTCTCATAGTGGTCAGCAACACAGACACAGGCTAGAAAGGCAGACCCGTGCTTCTAGGCAACATGGAGCAACAGGGACTAGATCTACCTTCCTGCTGGAGCCTGCAAGATAGTACTGGCGAGTAGAGGGTTGCCTGGAGGCAACTCTAGAAACCCTCAATGGTCTCACTGAATCTTCATCTGAGAACTGATCAGCACATGTAGTGAAGGCAACTATATAAAGCTGGGAGAAGAACTGCCCAATCACACATGCACGTGTGGCAATTACCCAACGATGGGGAAGGAATCACCCAAAAGGATTAGAGAGAACAATTCCAGGACCCGACATGGGGTAGGCAGTTTCTCCTGTTCTGAGAAGCCAAAATGGAAAACTGTCATTTCTGAGATCTGGGTACAGTACTGTTTGGGGTTAAATTGTGTCCCTCCAAAAACATATTAAAGTCCAAACCCCTTGTACCTCAGAATGTGACCTTACTTGGAATAGAGTCTTTACAGTGGCAATCAAGTTAAATGATGTAATTAGGATAGGCCCTACTCCAATATATGTATGTCCTCATAAAAAAGGAGACACAGAGAAAGACACATAGAGTTAAGATGACAGGAAGAAACACAGGGAGAATGCCATGTGAAGACAAAGAACTGAAGTCATGCATCTATAGGCCACGGAATGCCCAAGATTGCCAGAAACCCCAGAAACTAAGAAGTAAGGAAGGAGTCCTCTACAGATATCAGAGGCATCAGGGCCCAGCTGACGCTTTGATTCTGAACTTCTAGGCTCTGAACTGTGAGGAAATCGATTTCTGTTGTTTTAGCTGCCTAGTTTGTTGTACTTTGTTACGGCAGTCATAGAAAGCTTATACAAGTACATAGTAGAGTTTTGTTTCAGTAGTGACTCAAAGAAATAGAGGAGCCTTGTCTCCCTTTCTACCTAATAAAGCTTGAAAGCAAGACTAAAAACTCTGTAACTTATACCATAACACAACTCAAGAGTATTTACAGGAATACTCCCAAGCACCCAAGAAATAATATCCAGCACCCAAGAAGATAAAATTCACACCTGATAATCAATAAAAAATTACCATGCAGATAAAGAAGGGGGTAACTATAACCTGAATGAGAAAAATCAATGGAAACCAACCCAGAAAAGACACAGATGAGAGAAGTAGTAGATGAGGACATGAAAAAGTTACTATAATGTTTGTATAGTAATGTATTATAATGAACAAAATTATATATGTTCAAAAGCCTAGAACAAATTAGCCCCATGTGGTGGGACATGCCTGTAGTCCCAGCTACTTGGGAGGCTGAAGTGGAAGGATCACCTGAGCCCAGCTGGTCAAGGCTGCCCTATGATCGTGTCACTGCACTCCAGCCTGGGGGACAGAGCTAAATACCAAATTAGAAAAAAGGGAAAAAAGTCTAGAATAAAGATTTAACATGTTAAGTAGAAACATGGAGGTAGAGGCAAGAGGACTGCCTGAGTCCAGGGATTTGAGACCTGCCTGGGCAACTTGGTGAGACCCTGGCTCTACAATAAATAAATAAATAATTAGCCAGGCATGGTGGCGTGAGTCCATCGATCCAGCAACTTGGAAGGCTGAAGCAGAAAGATCGCCTGAGCCTAGCAGGCCGAGGCTGTGGTAGCTGTGAGCATGCCACAGCACTCCAGCCTGGGCAACAGAGTGAGATTCTGACTCAAAAAAAAAAAAAAGAAAAGCATTTTTTAAAAAAAATCCAAATCAAACTTCTAGTAGTGAAAACTAGGATGTCTAAGATTAAAAATGCAACAAATGAAGATTAATATTAGAAGAGAAGACGAGTGACTTGAAGATAAAACAATAGAAATTATACAAAATGAAATCGCAGGGGGTATTGAAAAAGAAAACACATTATTAGTGGCCTGTGAAATAACTTCGAATGGCCTAATATACATACGTGTAACTGAAATGTACAAAGGGATGGAAGTGGCAGAGGGTGGTAAGGTAGGGTGGAAACAAAAATAATTTGAAGGAAAAAACAGAAAAAATAACCCTACATAGTATTAGAGTCCGAGATTTCAACACCCTATTAGCAAGAAGAAAGAAAACAGCAAAATAGAAGGCTAGGACAACAGTATTAATCAACTTGACTTTAACAGAGCACAGCCCATCCAAAACCAACACAATACACATTTCTTTCAAGAACTCAAATGGAACATCTACCAGGAAAGCCCATATCCTGGGCTTTAAAATAAAAAAGTGAAAAATGTAATCCCAGTACTTCGGGAGGCCACTCAGAAGTTCAAGACCAGCCTAGGCAACATAGCGAGAACGCGTCTCTACAAAAAATTAGCCAGGCATGGTGGTGTGCATCTGTAGTCCCAGTTACTCGAGAGGCTGAAATGGAAGAATTGCCTGAGCCCAGAAAGTAAAAGCCATGGTGAGCTGTGATCATGCTACCGCACTCCAGGCTAGGCAACAGAGTGAGACTCCAACTCAAAAAAAAAAGAAAAAAGCTAAGTTATAAAATGGATTCATGTATCGTTGTCACTAACACATACATTACCCTTAAAAAAACAAAGTTCAGGAAAACAGCTTCTTCGTCTAAGAATCTCAATGTACACAGAATAAAATTCACATCCTTATGATTGCATGAAAGGCTCTGTTTGATTGGGCCCCTGCTGACTTTTCCCGTCTCACTTGCTACCATTTTCTAACTCATCCATTATGAGAAAGGCACTTGCTTCCTTTTTATCCCTCAATTCGTCAAGTGTATTTCCATTTTCAGAGCCTTCTTTTCTTTTTTTTTTTCTGGAGTGAGAGTCTCACTCCGTTGCCCAGGCTGGAGTGCCATGACAAACGCATAGCCACCCCAGAGTCAACTCGCGGGCCTCCAGCGATCCTTCTGCCTCAGCCTTCCAAGTAGCTGGAACTACAGGTACGCACTACCACACCCAGCTATTTTTGATTTATTGTAGAGACAAGGTCTCGCCAAGTTGCCCGGGTGGGTCTTGAAGCCGCGGGCTCAGGCAATCCACACGCCTCTCAAAGTGCTGAGATGACAGCCTGAACCACCGAGCCCAGCTGAGTCTTTTCAATTACTGTGCTCTCTGCCTGGAACTCTGGCCCCAAATCTTCCAGTAGTTGACTCCACAGCATACAGATCTTGGCTCAAAAGGCACTCCTCAGACTTTCTTCCCTGATCACCTCAGCTATAGGAGTCAGTGAGCTCACCACTAGGACCAATCACAGGTAATTTACCGCATTTTTTTTTGAGTTGGGGTCTCATTCTGACGCCCAGGCTAGAGTGCAGTGGCACAATCATGGCTCACCTCTGTCTCAACCTCCTGGGCTCAGGCAATCCTTCCACTTCAGCCTCCCAAGTAGTTAGACTACAGGTACACACCACCACACCCAGCTAATTTTTTTATTTTATTTTTTGAAGAGATGTGGTTTTGCTATGCTGCCCAGGCTGGTCTTGAACTCCTGGGCTCAAGCAATGCTCCCACTTTTGTCTTTCAAAGCACTAGGATTACAGGTATGAGCCACTGCGCACAAGTTCCTCTATCTTACTATTATGATGCATACACATGAGATACTGTTCATCTTGGTCAGTTGTCCCTGGTGCCTAGAAGAATGTCTGGCTTATAGTTAAGAGTTCAATAAATTTTTATTAAATAAGTAAATTTCCAGATAGGGAAGAGTAAGCGATTAAGTGAATTCCAGTCATTTCTGTGCACAGACTCCACTTTTCCAGTGGGATTCTCACTTTGAATCCTATTAACACCTCATGCTAGGATCCCAGGAATATACAAGGGGAGCCCAAAAGACCTGGAATTTACTTATAAAAAAAGGTGTATTTTTTCTTACATGTTTCAACTTCAGTTACCTTCAGAGTACTCTTTGTTTCGTGCAATACACCTATCGAGACACTTTTTCCACTGCTCAAAACAGTTTTTGAATTTGTCAATTCTGATGCCTTTTAGTGCTTCTGCCCTTTTTTGTTTCACCTCTTCCACACTGGCAAAACGCTTCCCTTTGAGGACTTTTTTCATCCAGGGAAACAAAACAAAGTCACTCGGGCGAAATCAGGTGAGCAAGCAGGATGGAGCATGGAGGTCATGTCATTTTTGGTCAAAAACTTAAACACTCAGTGCACTGGGGGCAGATGCGTTGTGATGGTAACTTGGGACATTTCCTCTGCAAATCATGATGCAACCTTCTCAAAACTTCCAGATTAAAACTTTGGTTGATTGATCCAGAGGAACAAATTCTAAGTGTACTGCCAGGGGCTGGTATCTCAAGGCCAGTGCTGGTTTAGCTGTCCAAGGTGTTTCACACTGCCTTCTTGGACAGAGACTGAGTAAATTCTCCCTATGTGAGATGCCTCATACAGGGCGGTGAGGTCTTCTGGCTCATTAAGAGGTAGAAAGACTACCAGGGTCTTTCAGCATTCTCCAAAGAATGCTGCTTGAGGAGAAAGGCAGAAAGAAAGGCTCACTGTTCCTTAGTGTCTATTTGGGCCAGAAAAAGTGGTGTTGACTGAGATCTGAAGGCTGAGTAGGAGTTCAAAATGACAGTGGTTTGTTCAGTCGCGGTCCTGTTGCTTGCTGCACAGAAAGTCAATCATTGAGACAACAAGTGTTGTCAGAGATTCAGAAGGCTTTTTATTCAAGTGACATCAGCTAAGGAGAACGGGAGATCTTTTCAACTTTTATTTCTAAGACAAGGTTTCACCAATACAAAATCCACTTTTATTTATAGAGTACACTTTCCTGAAAATTCATATTTACAAAATTTATTTCATTAATAAAATGGGTCCTTTGCTGATATTGTCAATTACATATTAACAAGCGAAGAACATTCCATTTTTTTGCAGAAATAAGCCTCTTCCTTTTAAAAAAATAAAAGGAACCATTATTTCTGATTTTCTAAAATATACAAGAAAGAAAAACTGACTTGGTTTGTTTTCCATTAGAATTAAAATGCTTGGGATCAAAGTTTGGTTATCTAAGACTACATGTTAAATACTCTGTGAAAATATAATTATTCAGCATTCAGAGAACAGGAACCTCAACTACTCAGAAATCTTCAATCGTAAAAGTAAAGTTAAGGATCTCAACCAACAAAAATCTCTTTAATATACACAAGGTGAACCTTCCTCAAATTCTCAAACAATTAATTGTGTATAAAATAAGAAAGCAAATGAGAAGATATAAGTAAACCCCATTACAGTAAGAAATAATGGCAGCTGATAGTACAGAGAAGAGAAAGAACTATGAAAACACACAGACGATCTGGAGATATGAGAGGGGACCCCCAAAAACCCAGAATTTATTTATAAAAAATTGTGTATTTAGTCTTACATGTTTAAACTTCAGTCACCTTCAAAGTACTCCGTTTGATGCAGCACACCTATCGATATGTTTTTTCCACTGTTCAAAACAGTGTTTCAATTCATCAGTTTTGATGCATTGTAGTGCTTCTGCCTTTTTTGTTTTACCTCTTTCATATCGGCAAAACATTTCCCTTTGAGGACTTTTTTATACAGGGAAACAAAAAAAAAGGCGCTCAGGCGGATCAGGTGAACAGGGAGGGTGGGGCATGGGGATCACGGGGTTTTCGGTCAAAAACTGCTGAACCCTCAGCGAGGTGAGGGCAGATGCGTTGTGATGGCAGAAGAACCAGTCACCTGTTTGCCACCACTCAGGACATTTCTTCCACAAATCGTGAGGCAACTTTCTCAAAACGTCCAGATAAAAACTTTGGTTGGCCGTTTGATCCAGAGGAACAAACTCCGAGTGTACCACAAGGGGTCCACACTCCAAAAGGTAATTCCAGCTTTTTTGAGGTCCCCCTCGTATACACTGACGCCTTCACAGATGAAAGGATATGTCTGGGATTTGCTTCAAAATAATCCAGGACCAGTGAAGGTCAAATGAGGGTATGAATGAGAAAAGTTGAGTCATGTTTGATATTATGGAAAACAGGTGATAAGCAAAGAGGGTTTATCTTAGTATTCTTTACCCTTTTGCATATGCTTGACAACTTAGAAAATAAAAAAGTAAAACAAAAACAAACCCAAGCATGGAATGATAAGCCAATAGCTCCTGAAGATTATCAGTAAGGTTATGAACCATTTCCTAATGGCCAAATTCAAAGGCCTTTTCCAGCTCTCCTTGTATACACTCTCTTGATAGAACGACACTGCATCACACCTTTCCTTAACCTCTGATGTCTCTTCTCAAACTTTCTGACTCCTTTCCTCTTAGTCTCTTTAGGTGTTTCTTCTTTCTTTGCCCGCTTCCAAAGTTTGGAGGTCCCCAAAGTTCCTGTCTTTGCAAACTTTATGGATAATCTCAAGGCTTTAATTACACCTATATGCCAACAACCCTCAAATTGCTATTTTCCACTCCCACCTCCCTGGGGTACTAGAAGTATAGACACTGGATTGTAATCACCCCTTGGGAAATAAAAGACCCGTCAGCTTCTACTCCATCCTCTTCTTAGTGGCAGACAGCTTTTAACTTTGCTTGACACATCCGTTGAGATTCTCCTCCTAGCACTTCAGATGCAAAATATCCACAACCCCATTCATAATCTTTCTTGACATTTCCCCACTATAAGCAGTAGCGCTTCCTTGAAGCTCTCAGTCTTTCTGCTAAAGGTCCCCAATCAACCAGATCTCAAAGTCACGTGTGTCGGGGCACTTTCTTTGCATTCTTTCAGTTCTCCTACTTCCTATTTCCACTGCGTTAGCACTGATTACCTCCTGCTTGGACTACCGCCAAGACTGTCTAACTCATTTTCCTTCCTGTGGTCTCTTCCAGTTTCAATCTATCACAGAGAGTTGCCAGATTAATATTCTTGAAAACAATCAAGAAAACAATTTCACTCCTGTAATAAAAAATTTTTAATGGATCCCCTCTGGCTAGTAAATAAATAACCAGATAGTCAATGCCCTTTCCATCACCTAAACTCCAGTCAAACTCAGTTCCCACAGCATTTTATGTCTCCTTCTATGAAGAGACCTTTTTCTTTCTGCTAGCTACTACAGCTGATTTAAAGTCACCCTTACTTTTCCCCATCATCTGTCGGCCATTTGAGGGCAGGGAATCGCAGCTTAATATCTCCCCACCGAAAATAACACAGTAAGTAGTGTTTGTGAAGGAAAAAAAGACATCAGAATAAAACCAAATTAACTTTAAGCTACGAACAGTATTTCAATTCTCTTTCTTGCAGAATGTAGTCTTTTCAGAATGAGGACATACAATAAAATCTATTCGTTACCTGTTATTACATTTATATCTGGGTACTGGTTTTCACACAGACCAACAGCTTTGCTATCCCTCTCAAAAGCCTCTCGAAGTTCTTTCTTGACTGCTGCCGAACCACATAATCGATACAGGCCTACTACCTAGAAATAAAACCATGGCCACATTATAATAAATTTCATAAAGAGAAAACATAGTACAATATAAATCACATGAATTTGGCAATCAAGTATGTTCTGATGGCATTTAATTTAAAATACTTCAGACATAGTTTCTGAAATCTCACTATAGACTATCTTGATTAATTTAATGAAAATATCCTATTTAAATCCAAACAATACACCACCATTTCTGTAGTGCTGGTTATACCTTAAGCAGAGATGCAGTTCCTTCTCTTTAGTTTTATATGCTTAATCACTATCTCCATGTCCTAAGGATGTGTCATAGTCTTTGTCAGTCTTTTGTTCTAGACGAAAGTCGTTCAGCACAGAGACTGAACGAGGTTTTTAAAGTCTTAAAACCCCACTCTGTCACTCTTTGCTTGGTGAATTTGGACAAGTTATTTAATCTCTTTAACACTCATTTTCTTTATCCTTAAAATAAGTATATCATTGAAACAAGGTTCTACATACTATTTGTACAAAATTTGTAAGAAACAAGTTCTCAGGAAGAGATAAAAGCAAACCTGTAACTTCTTTTTTAATTTGTCAAACTTATTATAAAGTGGTGGAGGAAATTTCAGACAACGTATTAAAGGTAAGATAAAGCCTCTGCTTCGAAACGTACACACAACGCACAGATACTGCTCATCCTACCCACCTACATTGAAAAGACTTGTTTTTTTAAATGCTGTTGGTCCAGGCAGGTTCGAAAATATTAAGTCTTAAGATATTATTATAAATTGACCGAGAATTTATCAACATCATCTGTATAACGAGAAAATATGCCTGAAGAAGCTATCAAAGTTCTTTGAAGTAATAAGCCTTAAAAAAAATGAAGAATAACTGGTTGCTACCCATAGTGCCACAACAAAGCCTACTTAGAAGTTTAATCACCTTGAAGTGAAAGAAAAGTTATGTAGAAATAAATTATCTCAAGGCAGAAAGTAAAAACAGTCCTCAAGGATTCAAACCAGGAATCACCATAAAATGTAACAAATGACACTTCCAGGTTTACTTATGATACTACTCTCTCCTGACTCATTAAAGAACTGATAGAATACACTACAGAAGGTGAGTTTCTATATGAGAAAGCGTCAATAATGGAACAGGGAAGTATTATCCAAAATATTTGACATGATAAGCTAATTGAAAGATAGTAAAGAACCTAGAATTATTTCTAAGAGATAATAATGCAAGATGCTGCTACATTCAAATGTATCAACATAAGATGGGAAACCAGGGAATATAGAAGAAAATTCAAATTCCCTACTCGTATCCACATTCATGATGCATTCAAACTGAGAATAGCATGTTATACCAATCACATCATCTCAAGAAAGACATAGTAGAAATGCAGATGACCTAGAAAATGAAACCAAAATAGTAAGCAGGATCAAGGAAATGCTACCACAATAGAAGAAACTAACTCGATCATAGCTGTTCTGGTACAGGCCCATTTAAGTGTCACAGAATACTGTAAAACAGTATCCCCCTTGAACTTGAGAAGAAGATGAACCCAGAACAACTTAATGGAAGAACTACTGAACTAGCAGGCAATAAACTAACAGCACAGCTGGGCTCGGTGGCTCAGCCTGTAATCCCGCGCCTTTGGGAGGCTGAGGTGAGTGGACTGCCTGAGCCCGCGAGTTCGAGACCTGCCTGGGCAGCGAGACCTCATCTCTACAATAAATCAAAAAATCAGCCGGGCGTGGTAGCGCATGCCTGTAATTCCGGCTACTTGGAAGGCTGAGACGGAAGGATCGCCGGAGCCCAGCAGATCGAGGCTGCGGTGGCCGGGAGCGGCCCCTGCACTCCAGTCTGGATGACAGAGTGAGACTACAACTCAAAAAAAATAAATAAATAAAAATAAACTAACAGCACCTTTGATCCTAAAAAGCTGAAATCACAAATATAATGTTTAAGAAGATGAATCAAGAAAGGAAGACCTAATATACATATTTCAAGGAAGGGATATTTGAGGATAACTTCAGATGCTGACTTCTTGAGTCAAATCCTTGAAGCACATGCTCAATTCCTCTATCAGAGACAGGATCTGTACTGGGTGGACCATGAGTATGCTCTCTGTAGTAATGTTTCCCACTGGTGATAGCAGCATTCAGAACATTTGGAAGATACAAAGGCCCATGAATAAACTATTTTGTATAACTATCAAAACCTATTTTCACAGTGAAAAAAATGAGAATATTTATCTAATAATTATAATAAAATGAGAATTTAGTTCACAGGAAATCTTTATTAAAACAAATCTTGCTGGGCTTGGTGGCTCAGCCTGTAATCCCACGCTTTGGGAGGCTGAGGTGAGTGGATTGCCTGAGCCCGCGGGTTCGAGACCCGCCTGGGCAACTTGGCGAGACCTCATCTCTACAATAAATCAAAAAATCAGCCATGTGTGGTAGCGCGTGCCTGTAATTCCAGCTACTTGGAAGGCTGAGGCGGAAGGATCGCCGGAGCACAGCAGGTCGAGGCTGCAGTAGCCGGTAGCAGCCACTGCACTCCAGTCTGGGTGACAGAGTGAGACTCCAATTCAAAAAAAACCAACAAAAAAACCCAACTCTTTCTAAACTTTAAGGACAGATATAAAAAGCATCACTAAAAATGTTTTCTAGGCACATAAAACAAGTGGTAACATTTCTAATAACTACTAAAAAGGCAAACAAAATTAAAGCAAGGCGGGCACAGTGGCTCAAGCCTATAATCCCAGCACTCTGGGAGGCTGAGGCGAGAGAACTGCTTGAGACCAGGAGTTCGAGACCAGCCTAGGCAACTTGGTGAGACCTCATCTTCACAATAAATAAAAAAATTAGCCGGGCGTGGTGGCTCGTGTTGTTGTTCCATCTACTTGGAAGGCTA
Source organism: Carlito syrichta (assembly GCF_000164805.1). NCBI lineage: Eukaryota > Metazoa > Chordata > Mammalia > Primates > Tarsiidae > Carlito > Carlito syrichta. Next base: position 945,837 of record NW_007252147.1, read on the forward strand.
AGATGGAAGGATCATCTGAGCCCAGCAGGTCAGGTTGCGGTGGCCATGAGTATGCCAATGCATTCTGGCCTGGGGGACAGACTGAGACTCCAACTCAAAAAAAAAAAAATTTAAGGCAGTATTTCAGTGTGTAAAATGCAGGAACAATAAGCCTCTTTCTGTCTGTGTGTGTGTGTGTGTGTGTGCGCACGTGCACGTGTGTACATGTGTATGCGTATAGGTGAGGGAAGGAAAAAATAAGGGTGATAAGACAAAAAAGGTTTTTAAAAATTATAATTCTAAAAGTACAATAAGGCCAGGTACAGTGGCTCACGCCTATAATCCCAGTACCTTGAGAGGTGGAGGTGAGAGGACTGTTTGAGCCCAGGAGTTCAAGAGCAGCCTGGGAAACTTGGTGAGACCTCATCTCTCTACATTAAATCAAAAAATTAGCCGGGCATGGTGGTGCATGCTTGTAGTCCCAGCTACTCAGGAGACTGAGGCAGAAGGATCACCTGAGCCCAAAGGTTGTGGCTGCGATGACCGTGAGTGTGCCACTGCACTCTAGCCTGGGTGACAGAGTGAAACTCCAACTCAAAAATTAAAAAATAAAATAGGCTGGGCGCGGTGGCTCACACCTATAATCCCAACAATTCGGGAGGCTGAGGTGAGAGGATAGCTTGGGCAACTTGGTGAAACCTCATCTCTACAATAAATCAAAGAATTAGCCAGGTGTGGTGGCGTGTGCCTGTAGTTCCAGCTACTTGGAAGACTGAGGCAGAAGGATCGCCTGAGCCCAACAGGTTAAGGCTGTGGTGGCTGTGAAGTGTGCCACTCACTCCAGCCTGACGATAAGAGTCACACTTCAACTCAAAAAAATAATATATTCATCTATAAAAGTTTCTGTTTAATAATTAGCCTTAGGACCAGGCACGGTGTCTCATGCTTCTAATTCCCAACTTTGGGAGGCTGAAGCAGGAGGATTACTTAGCCTAGGAGTCCAAGGTTACAGTAAGCTATGATCACACTGCTGAACTCCAGCCTGGGTGACAGAGTCAGACTCTACCTCTAAGAAAAAAAAAAAACCAAAAAGAAAAGATAATAATAATCAGCTTTAAATTCTCCCTAATCCCTGAACTCTCTATATACTGCCTGAATTAAAATGGAGGGGAAAACAGAGAATCTAAAGAAAGAAAAATAACTGACCAAAAGTTGAATTTGACTTTACTGTCCATTCCCACAGAGACAACATAAACTACAGACAGAATTATGTACCTGGGTTAGAAGCTGTTTCAAAAGTTCAGACATCTTACATCTTTGCATCAGGCAGCTACTACAACTATTTTTTAATAGATATAAATAAGTAAGACCCACAGAGATTAAGTGACTTGCTCATCACCCAGCTAAGTAATAATGGAGGAGAAATTCAGTTCTTCGTCATCTTAATACAAAATTCCACTAACTTATGCTGTTTCTATAGTTTTCATGTTAAGTTCAAAGTGAGTTTATTAAATTAAAAAATGATACTCCAGATTTTATGATATTTACCCTCAGTGTCTTTATCTTTGTGAATGCTAATAGCACTGGAGTGGAAATAACTCAACATAATGATTTTTCATCCTCATCTGTTTCACAAAAATTAGTATAAACAATTAATTATATACTTCAGAATAATATCCTCAAGGATATGCTGATTCTCATTGTGATAGTCTACATGTATTCATAAAAATAAAGAAAAATAAGGTCTCATAACTGGCTAACTTTTCCGTATCTTGTTACAAATAACACCAGATTTTTTGTTTTAATGGTTTGCCTCTGTCTTCTTCTTTAAAAGAGAATGCGATGTGTTTTATTAGTAGGACCTCGCCTCATCCTCCGTGCTATTCCAGAGTAGAGAAATAGGTAAGTTATGCCTTCTAAAGAGTGGACTTGAGAGGGAGTTGGGAAAAAGGACAAGGAGTTAATGTTAGGAGTGAACCTTCTCTATAGAATTCACTCTTAGAACCTTCCCTAGTAGGAATGTCAAACCATGAAGCAACATTTCTTAAATGAATTAGCCTTCGCCTATATTGTCAGCTTTGGCTTTTCCTTGGAATGCCATTATAAAGCAATCCTGACCTCCAGTTATAAGACTCGGGCAGCTCTGCACCACAGCGTAAACTGTGGAACCATCTAGCATGCTTTCAATCACTGACAACATAGGTTAAGATATGAATTATATCCCAAAGAGTAATGGAAGAAAAACAAGGAGTAGGAATGGGAAATTGTCTAAATGAGGTTTTTTTTTTTACATGACCTTGAATTCCTTCCCCAAGACTTCAAATCAATCAATCAGTAAAGGAGGTAGCAGAGAAACATAGTGAAATAGTACCTGACAGCCCCTCTTTTCAATTTCCGTAATACATTTCTGTATCAGGAGTGGCACCATCAGTGCTGTATCTTCTTTCTCTACAACTTTTCGAATATCAACTCCAAATATTACTGGTTCTCGACTTGTATCTAGTCCATGAAGAGAGTTCTCCCACTGTTCCATAAGAGTCACTTTCACATAAATAAGACCTCTGGGTTCAAGTTTGACAGCCAACTGATGTGTTTTTGTCACTCTGAATAGGGTGGGGAGAACAACAGTTCCATGACAACAAACTCGATTTTTTCTTGGCGTGGGTTCCCAACTGAATACTACTAATTTCAAATGTTGTGCATTTTCAATTTCTATGTTAAAAGTGTGATCCATGTCTAAAAATGTTGTCCGACATGTGAGCAAAGCTGTTCTTGCTTTGTTTACTGAATCGACCTGAATTGCACAAAAGACATCTTTTGAATCTATCCGGGGTGGTTTTAAATCCTCAGCACCATAGAAATGCACACTCATGAGTCCAGAGATGTACTGTGAACATTTAGGTTGATCAGAAAAGCTATAATGCCTAAAAGCATCAATGTCTATTTCATTCTTGCTACAATTATTCGAAATGATTTCTTTTCCTTTTCCAAACTTGTTTTCAGATCCATGTTTGTTAGCTTTAGTTATAAGTTCAGGTGAGTCTCCATCACTGAGGTAACCACCTTTGCAAGAATACTTAGAACTCACAGAGGTTTTCTTCTGGTAGCTGTGCTGAGAAGATACACTGGTATCAAGATGGTACCGGCTTATAACATTCCTCTTAGCAGCTGTGGTTGTGTTCCCAGAAGGCAGAATAACAGTATGATGAATTTCTTGACAGTTACATTTAGGCAAAGGGCTATTATCTGGACTGTTTATATAATTCAAGGTTCCCTTAACACTCAGCTTTCGGCTAAATTCTGGCAACCTTTTCATTTTCATGGAAAGTTTCCTCACAGTTCGTGGAGATTTTATTTTATCTGGCAAAGACCAATTAATTGAACTGCCTTTTTTCACAGGACTAGGGCTTGGAGAAGATGGTTCTATAACTCCCAATTCAGTCCTACTTGTAGCAGAGAGGATCCCAGAACCTTAAAAAAAAAAAAGAAAGAAAAAATATAAAGTGGCATGTTTTGATTTCTACTTTCACTCCTATTTGATAAACCATCAACTAAAAAAGTTCTCATATGGACAGGAATTACTCCCTTGTTTCATCTCAACAGGGAGACTGAGTCAAGTTCAGGTCAATTTGCATCACCATGTTCAAGCAGAATACTGCATTATCCCAGTTAATTAATTTTTCATACTTTGTCTATTCCTTACAGAGGAAGATCTAATAAACTCAATCAGAAGCTAATTTGTGATACATTTCACAATTAAAATGAGAGGAAGTGTTTATTCACTAAAAAAAATCAATAGATTAAATGACCTTTCTTTGGAGTATTAATAATCCCCCTCCACCCTTCTTCTCTATGTGTTCTAATGACAAAGAAGTCGTTTCTTCATAGAGAAAGAAACTATTTTAAGTATGCCTACTGGGCTTTTCTGGTAAGCAGTTAATGAGAAATGGCGTGTTTGATAAACTGGACAAAGCATCCCCTTGTACTGCACATCATAATACAATTCTACTGGCTTCCTAGTCTAAAACATTCAATAGCAATCAGGGTCTTGCTTTTGTCTATGAACATTAATCTATCTATTTTATCACAGCCTAGAAAAACTATCCAGTATATTAAAAAAAGTTCTAGATTGTATTAAATTATTGAGTTCAACATTCTCTTTTTACACAATGAGTAAATAATTCCTACTGAAATCCTTAATTATAAAAAGAAATACTGTTCATGATAGCAACTTCTACTGCAGACAATACTGAATTTATTAAAACAAAAAAGTTTTGTTTTTACAAAATCCAAGAGCTGAAATATTACTAAATCCCACAATCACGTAAACTATATTTACACTAATCAAATCACATTGTTTTTAAGAAAAAAGTACAAAATGGTTATAGATTTGTAAACTAGGCTAGAGTCGTCAAGTGAAACTGGCACACTCCTTTCAGCATCTAGAATAGTAACTGGCATAGAATAGGAACTCAGAATTTAGTGAAGTAATCAACCAATCACTGATTCACCTGTCAATCCGTAAACCTTTTAGGAAATACAAACTGTACAGAAATTACCAATAATAGCTACCAGTCATACAGACCAAGTGATGTTACTAATAATTGATCCTAATGAAGTAAAAAAAAAAAAAAATCATGATAAAAACCAATGCAATAGCACCGGAAACAATCTAGTAACACCTAACATTAGAGAAGCAGTCAAATAGATTAGGGCACATCAACCCAATTAAATACTACACTATAAAGCTTGAGAAACAGTAAAGTTAATCTACAAGTAACAATGCAACATAAATACCAAGTGAAAGTAGCAAAAACCAAAAAAAAAGTCCACTATGACTGCAATTAGATAAAAGATGCACATACATTTGAAAGTTAATAAGCAAAAAAAACAGACCAGACTCGGTGGCTCAGCCTGTAATCCCAGCACTTTGGGAGGCCGAGGCGAGTGGACTGCCTGAGCCCGCGGGTTCGTGACCAGCCCAGGCAATTTGGCAAGACCTCGTCTCTACAATACATACAAAATTAGCCAGGTGTGGTAGCGCGCACCTGTAGTTCCAGTTACTTGGAAGGCTGAAGTGGTAGGCTCACTGGAACCCAGCAGTTTGACGCTGGGGTGGCCGTGAGTGTGCCAAAGCACTCCAGCCTGGCTGACAGAGTGAGATTCCAACTCAAAAAAAAAAAAAAAAAGCAAAAAAGCAAGTCATAACTGTGACAGTATGATTTTTTACATCATCCTTTATATTCAAATATTTATAAGTTGGCTTTCCATAACTCATAAATTATAAACTTTTTAAAAATAAATTTCTATAATATAAACTCTCCATACTTAAACATTAGTTTTTCCATAATTGTGATGGGATGATTTTTTAAATTGTTGCTCATCTTCAGCATATTTATAAATTAACTTTTCAATTCTCTGATCAAAAAGTTATTTTGAAATTCAACCATTCTCTTTACCAATTTCTCAATAGCTTTCTGTCAATATTGCTTAAGAAAATAGATTAATTTAGGTAGTGTATCAAAAGAAAACAAAAAAGATGGCTTGTAAATAAACCGTCTACACATTTCCTTTGGTCAATTTAGGATTGTCCTTATTATGTTATGATTGTATATCTATAAGAAGAATAACAAAGAAAGAAGACAAAAATGGTAGCCATACTGTACTTTTAAGTTTTGTTTTTTTTTAAAGTGTCTTTTCCCGTTCACAATTTGTCACAAACATTAAAAAAAAAAGTTTGAATCAAAGGGTGTGTCACTTCATAGACACCGCCTTTTTTTTTTTGAGTTGGAGTCTCACTCTGTTGCCCAGGCTGGAGTGCAGTGGCATACTCACAGCCACCGCAGCCTCAATCTGCTGGGCTCAAGTGATATTTCCGCCTCAGCCCTCTAAGTTGCTGGGACTACAGGCATGCGCCACCACGCCCGGCTAATTTTTTTATTTATTGTAGAGAAGAGGTCTCAACAAGTTGCCTGGGCTGGTCTCAAACCCATGGGCTCAGGCAATCCTCTTACCTTGGCCTCCCAAAGTGCTGGGATTATAGGCGTGAGCCACCACGCCCAGCCTTCACTCTTTTTTTTTTAAGAGACAGGGTCCTGTTCTGCTGCCCAGACTGGAGTGCAGTGGTGCAGTTATAGCTCGTGCAGCCTTCCAACTCTCAGGCTCAAACAACCTTCCCTCCTCAGCATCCCAAGTAGCTGGGACTACAGGTACGTGCCACTACCTCTGGCTAATTTATTTTTTATTTTTTATTTTTGTAGAGACTGGAGTCTTACTATGTTGCCCAGACTGGTCTCGAACTCCTGGCCTCAAGGGATCTTCTTCCCACCTGGGCCTCCCAAACTGCTGAGATTACAGGCGTGAGCAACCGCATCCAGTCAACACCAGCTTTCTAACTTTGTTCTCATCTTTATACCCTCTTGCCTTCTCTGACAATCCTGTCTCTAAAACTACAGTCTTCCCTATCACTCCACTCTGATCACAACCTGCATTCCGGACTACTATTTTACATAGTATTTATTTCTCTTCCCAGCCAGATTACAAAAGAAACACGTTCACTCAGGAGAATTAGCCTTCAATTGGAAATGCACAAAGAAAAAAAACATTTTTTAAAATTACCTTCAATCCCAATGCCCAGAAAAACAGCAACAACAAAAAGAAACATCTCCAATAAATCTTTCAGTATCTCTTTTAAATCTGCCGGCATACTGTACACACTGTTTTGGAACTCACATTTACTCCTAATATAACGTTTACTCTCCACTTCCTCATGTTCCTGAGAAAAGGTTTCAAATGCAAGTAGTATAATACAGAAACACCAGTGAGGAAGTGAGAAAACTCAAGGGGAAATTCAAGGTGAATTATCAAGCCTACTATCACTATGGGCAACTGAACCTTACCAGAAAACTCTGGGAAACAATGTAGAATACGGACTCATAGTTATCCCGCCCAAGAGGTGAGGGAGCTGGGGAAGTCCTGCACCAGCTTTTGTGAGTCACCGGTGGAGACGCTTCTCAAGCTGCCCTGCAGAAAGATCCCCTAACACTCCAGATAAAGTCTTCGAGCAGAGATGTAGATCGAGCAACTGGATACAGGCTTCCCCATTTAAATAGTAAGTGACTCAAGGAATGTGGGGCAAGGTATACCCCACATCTGCAAACTCGCATCATTTGAAATTCTATCAGTTAAAATGACTTGATATAAAACAGATCTACTTTCTATTTCATATGTGATATTTGCAAGCAAATGCGCTTTATGCTCTGTTCCTGGATAGTGTGCCAGGTACTAAAAGAAACATATCAGAACAGAAAGCAATCAAGGAAGAAAAAAACCAATACGCTGAACTATATAAAGTGCTTTTTTTGCAGGTCAAAACCTTCTGAGGTTGGCCGCGGTGGCTCAGCCCATAATCCCAGCACTTTGGGAAGCCGAGGCAAGAGGACTGCCTGAGCCTGGGGGTTCAAGACCAGCCTGGACAACTGGGTGAGAACTTGTCTCTACAATAAATCACAAAAAACTAGCCAGGCGTGGTGGCATGCATCTGTAATTCCAGCTACTTGGGAGGCGGAGGCAGAAGGATCGCCTGAGCCCAGCAGGTTGAAACTGCACTGGCCATGAGCATGCCATTGCACTCCAGCCTGGACGATGAGTGAGACTTCAACTCAAAAAAATAAAACCAAAAACTAAAAAACTTTTGAAAGTCTATAATCCCAGGCCAAGGAAGGAGGATTGTTTGATCCCCAGATATCAAGATCAGTCTGGGAAATATAGCAAGACCTCGTCTCTTCAAAAAAATAAAAAAGTTAGCCAGGCATGGTGGCATTCCAGCTTCTCAGTAGGCTGAGGCAGAGGAGAGCTTGAGCCCAGGAGTTTGAGGCCACAGTGAGCTACGACTGTGCCACTGCACTCCAGCCTCAGTGGCAGAGTGAGACCTTGGTCCTTAAAAAAAAAAAATTGGAATATCAGCAATTTCATATGGTTCAACCTGGTACATATCAAACTTCAATTATTTCATTTTTCGGTTCCAAAACTTCTGTAGCACCTGTTTATAAGGCCTTTACTTCTACCTTCATTTATTTTTCTCTTCTCCTGCTCCTCTGCTCATCAAGACACTTAGCATGAAAACATAAACTAAGTACCACTGGTGTACCAAAAATACAACTTTCCAGCTGTGCCCAGACCAGGTATGAATGAATGAATGAAGCAAAATAAGATCTACATAAAGAATGTATCTTTTTCTTCTATTCCCATGATTTCATTCAACTAAGAGAAAAGCAATTGCTGACTCAAAAGTTCAACATACTAAAGCACACTGGATTATAAAATCAAGTCTAGGATGGAAATAATTAAACCAGCATGTATATAAAAATGTTTAGAAACCTTTGAGTTTGAAAACATTCATTTTGTAAGAAAAAGTACATAAATACAATAGACATCCTTTATATTTGGTCTCAGCAACTATCAAACAATTTTAAAATGGAAAAAGAAAGAAAAGGCAGATATGACCTGCAAAAGGAGATTTTAGCATGGAGCTATTGTCCACCATTATACCTTCTTGTGTCCTGGGTCCTGGCCTTTGCTTGTACTGCTGCACAAAATCTGTGGAAAGGGTGGCATCTACAGAATCAGCTTCATTTGACCGCGTGGTATGATCACCCGTGTGCTCAGACGAGCCCATCCCGTCTTCAGGATGTGGCTCTGCTCTCATCAGGTCACTGCCAGACAAAACACTCACACTGACAACAGGAAGCTTGAGAACAGTAGAGTTTGCTTCACCAAAACTTAAGGCACTCGAGATCCCAAGATCATCATCTTCAGGAATGGGGTTGTACCAAATTTCTCCTTCATCATCTGCATCGTTTTCTTCATTAAAATCTAAAGAACAGTTTCTTGAGAATGAAGAGTTGGCAGCATTACACACGACATATGTGCAGTGTTCCTCAGATGATCTGAGGAAAGACCGTGCTAGCCGGTGTTTAGGCAGAGACCTGGATGAGATGGACAGATTTCCGCCTTGGCATTTCTTATTTTCTTCTTCCAGATTAAGAGATCTCAGAGTACTCTGATATAGCCAATTGCGTTTCTTTGAAACAGTGATGCTGTTAAGTGGCTTAGGATCTCTAAATTCAATATTATCCTTCAGATCTTTAAGTTCTCTTCTTTTCATTGAAGACTCATAGACATTTTCAAATAAATCTGTTTCAGAGACAGAACAGAAGGTAGAAGATAATGTTTGGTATACCATGAAAGACATGTCATTTCAGACCAGTTATCAAAATTTTTTAAAGATAAGAAAGAAAAGTAATATTAATCACATTCAGGGGCCAGGAGCAGTGGCTCATGCCTATAATCCTAGTACTTTGGGAGACAGAGGTGAGAGGATTGCCTGAGCCTAGGGACTAGGCAAGACCAGCCTGGGCAACTTGGCAAGACCTTGTCTCTATAATAAATTTTAGCCAGGTGTGGTGGCACATGCCTGTAGTTCCAGCTACTTGGAAGGCTGAAGTGGAAGGATCGCCCGAGCCCAGCAGGTCGAGGCTGCAGTGGCTGTGAACATGCCACTGCACTCCAGCCTGGGCAACAGAATGAGACTCCGACTCAAAAAAGAAAAAATCACATTCAGAAACTAAAATTAAATAACAAAAAATGTAAATCTTCCACTTAAAATATGATTTCTATTACTTAGAAATCAGACTGCAAGTACAAATGTTAAAGAAATCAAGAAAAAGGATAAACAAACTCCGAGATTGCCTTTATAAAAATTATAGTGCAACAAAGCCTTACCCTAAGCAAAACATACTTCATAAAAAGGAATACCTTGCACATAGAATGTCTTTAATTAATATTTTAATAAATCCCACCTCACTATTACAAAGTCCAGAAGTCTTTACAAAATGCAAGTACTATTCCTCCTACCTTTTTATACAAAAATTAACTTTCAATAACAAAAATGTATGCTTTACTAATTACTAAAATGTCAGCATAACATTGGTTTCCTAATCATATAGCACAGTGGAACCTTATGTAGAATTTAAGCTCTAAATGTCAAGGGCAAAAATAAAAATTCCTTAAGAAGGCGTCAAATTAGAACCAAGTATACTGTCTCACAGTGCGCACAACACAATTACTATTTTTGGTCAGGCACAAACTTAAGCAGCAGGGAAATAAGAATGAACAAAAAAACTGGGCTCGGTGGCTCAGCCTGTAATCCCAGCACTTTGGGAGGCCGAGGCGAGTGGATTGCCTAAGCCCCTGGGTTCGAGACCCATCCAGGCAACTTGGCGAGGCCTTATCTCTACAATAAGTCAGAAATTAGCCAGGCGTGATAGCGCACGCCTGTAGTTCCTGCTTCTTGGAAGGCTGAGGCGGAAGGATCGCGGGAGCCCAGCTGGTCGAGGCTGCGGTGGCTAGAAGCATGACACTGCACTCCAGCCTGGGCAATGAGGTGAGACTCCAAAACAAAACAAAAACAAAAAAGAACAAAATAGTCATTCCCCTTAAGAAATTCAGAGACCAGTGGGAGACCTCAAAAACTTAGGTATGTATATCTCTTAATATAATGAGATAAGACTCTAAAAATGTACATATGTCATTCATTTCATTTCAAGAGGACAATTTCTTGTGCTTCTGAAGTTACATAAAGCAGGCTTCAATGATAGTTGATAAGCTAAATATGTAACTATCATCATCATAGTAATTCACTGCACATAATTAACACCACATTTGTAGAAACCTAAGATCATGTCAGGTTTGAAAATTATGAAATTATGGTTGATTCATCTTAGTGTCACCACAAGTAAAAAATAATGATCTAATAATAGAGTGATAAAACACATTAAGCTATGAGGAGCTTAATAACAACTAAAAATTAGGTTCATGCATAATCAAGGCTTTCAGTAACCTCCTGAAAAAAATCCTTTACAAAATGTAACTGTGTCTTTCCTTTTAATCTTAAACATGTACCCAATCAGATTTAAAAAATAAGAAACAAAAAAAACTTAAACACAAATTGGGGTTCAAGTTCAATTCCAGATGCAGGGATTAGACTAGAAATCAGAAGGGAAGTTCCCATGAATATATACTAAGCCGGTCATTTATTTATTCCACAAATGAGTGACTACTATGTGTCAGGCACGAGAGGAAAGCATAAAGGAAACCCCAACCTCATTTAACTCCAACAATCCTCTAAGACAGGTATATGACTACCATCATGAGCCTCAAAGAATGTGAGAAACTGGTCAAGTTACTAGCTCTAGGATTCAAATTTAAGCCTGTCCTATCCTAAAACCCATGCTCTCACCTTCTCCACACCATAAATAATACAAAAGTAGGCAACCCTCTCTGATAATATCATCCCAATTTATCTTACAAGGTGGCTGCCAATAAGGAATAAGTGAGATAATGTTCAAAATACCTTACAAACTATATGGTTCTACTAAAAAACAAAAAATCAAGACACTTGCCCAAGACCATCTACCTGATAAATGGAAGAGGCGATACTCAAACTCTTCTGACTCCAAAGTGTACAGTGGTGCACTCGGGGAATACTCAAACTCTTCTGACTCCAAAGTGTATAGTAGTGCACCACCACTAAGGGAAACCCACCTCCACCCTCCAGGATTTACCATGCAAACGTATAACAGATATTCAATAAATACCTTGAATTGACTTTAAGTTAATTAACAAAAACTTGAAGACTCAAGAGTCTTTCTTTGGTTCTACCTCCATTACACCTAAAATTAAGAACTGAAAATCAACACATACTCAGGAATCACTGGGGCATCTGGGTTCCCAGTGACCACATGCTTTTGCCAGGTGCACTGAAATCTAAATTTCATGTTTCAGTCCAAAGCCTATATTACTTAACAGCATGTCAGACCTTCACAGGGCATTAGATACAGTTTGACACAGTTTAAATTTGAAGGAAGATGTGTAAAATTATATAACTCGTGATGGTTATAAGCCATATCTTATTTTATCTTTCCTCAGACATCTCTTACACCATACAACATTTTATATAGCTAAACAAATTATTTTGAGTCTTCTTGGCAGTTTTTTTAGCATACACTATAAATGATTCCTTAAACATTCTTCTACTACATTTCAAGAAACTGCAATGGGAAAAATAAAGCTAGCAGCACCCCACAGTTAAGCAAGTTGATACTTCCACTGACATAAGCGTTTAATAAAAGTATACTGTTGGCCAGGCATGGTGGTGCACGCCTGTAATCCCAGCACTTTGGGAGGCTGAGGTGAGAAGACTGCCTGAGCCCATGGGTTCTAGACCAGCCTAGGCAACTTGGCAAGACCTCATCTCTACAATAAATCAAACAATTAGCCAGGCATAGTGGTGCGTGCTTGTAGTTCCAGCTACTTGGAAGGCTGAGGCGGAAGGATCACCTGAGCCCAGCAGGTCGAGGTTGCAGTGGCCATGAGCGTGCCACTGCACTCCAATCTGGGCAACAGAGTGAGATTTCGACTCAAAAAAAAAAAAGAAAAAGGAATAATCACGCTGTGAAACACAGGACAACTATTTTTAGTGAAACCACAAAAGCTTGAAACCACTCATATAGTCTGATCGCTATTACCCAACATCTTAAAATACATGATGTTGAAGTTTAAAAATATACATAAATGCTACATTATTATAATTTCTGATAAAGGCCAAACTTATTCAGTTATTAAAACTGAATTAAGCAACACATTATTCAAAGGAATAAACAGTACTTGAGCAATTATTTATAAATCATTTAAGATTTTTATCTCAATTAAATGGATGCATATGAACATAAATTCACAAAACTGGCAAGCTATTTGTAATCTTCCCTCCCATTTTATGCTAAAATTAATGTTTACCCCTATTAGTATAAATTTAAGAGTTATTTTTAGTTTTAGGTTATATATATGCTGAAAGAAGGTACCAGTAAAAATATAAAAATAAATATACAAGCCAGGTATGGTGGTGCATGCCTATAGTTCCAGTTACTTGGAAGGCTAAGGCGGAAGGATCTCCTGAGCCCAGCAGGTTGAGGCTGTGGTCGCTGTGAGCCTGCCACTGAGCTCCAGCCTGGGTGACAGAGCGAGATTCCAACTCAAAAAATATTAAAAAATAATAATAGTAATAAGTATACAGGCCGGGCTCGGTAGCTCAGCATGTAATCCCAGCACTTTGGAAGGTCAAGGTAAATGGACTGCCTGAGCCCATGGGTTCGAGACCAGCCTGGGCAACTCGTCTCTACAATAAATTAAAAATTGGCCGGGAGTGGTAGCACGGGCCTGTAGTTCCGGCTACTTGGAAGGCTGAGGTGGAAGGATCCCAGAACCCAACAGGATGACACTGGGGTGGCCGTGAGTGTGCCACTGCACTTCAGACTGGTCCAATGCAGTGAGACTCCGACTCAAAAAAAAAAAAAAGAAAAAGTATAAAGTTGCAAGGCACAAAAGTTCTCATTCTCATGCAACTATATATGTTATGGTATAATTTTCAGATTCGAATTAAAGTTGTTTTACTTTGAATCTATATGAGAACACAGAAGTGGTAATTAAAAGTTTTCACTCAGAGAAATATTCTCCATAGTGGTGAATTACTCAAGCCAATTTTGTTTTCTCAACTATTATTTCATAATAAATCTAGATGACTATTACTAAATATGTAGCTAGTGCCCCCTGTCCAAAAGCATTAGCAAACTTTTCCAGAATGTTTTTCAACACTCATTGAAAATGTACAGTATCGCTGGGCACGGTGGCTCAGCCTGTAATCCCAGAGCTTTGGGAGGCCGAGATGAGTGGACTGCCTCAGCCTGCGGGTTCGAGACCTGCCTGGGCAACTTGGCGAGACCTCGTCTCTACAATAAACCAAAATAATTAGCCGGGCACGGTAGTGCATGCCTGTAGTGCAGGTTGAGGCTGTGGTGGCCGGGAGCGGCCACTGCCCTCCAATCTGGGCGACTGAGTGAGACTCCAACTCAAAAAAAAAAAGAAAATGTGCAGTATCTACAGTTAACTTTTCATCACTTGAAAACTTCTACTGCAAGGAACTATTGCGTTTCTTTACCTCTCTTTAAAAATTCTTAATAAGAGTATTCTTATGAATATTGTATTAGATGTTTAAATATTTTTAAAAACATTAAACAGGTCCCAAACCAGGGGATGTGAGGGCCAGTTGGAGACCCAAACTTCGCCTGCATGCAGCCTACTTGTAGCAGTTGATCCTTACTTGTACCCCACATCTCTATAAAAAGCAAAATAAAAAGAAAATTCCCCCCAAAATAAAAAGTCTTACACATGTTAATATTTATTAACATCTTATGTCTAAATAAATACAAGTATCCCCTGCTTACAGTCAAGCCTGGCAGCCCAGATGAGATGACCAGAATAAATTTAAGTCTTAGGTTTCTCCATTCCCCCTCACCCCGTGTGTGTGTGTGTGTGTGTGTGTGTGTGTGTGTGTGTGTGTGTGTGTCTTTTCCTTTCCTAGATACTTCTAAAAAGTGAAGAGGGGAAAGGATGAAGCATAAAGAAGCATTTTTTTCTCTTTTCTTTTTCTTCCCTGTGACTAGCAATAAAAACTCTTGAGAAAAAAAGTTGTATGTTAGCTTTCGAGACAGGAAAGTAGAGAAGGAAACTTTGAGACTGTTTTTCAGTTCCACAAAAGCAGCCGGGAGGAGCAAGAGAAAGAGCACAAAGGATGAGCAGAATCAGTAAGCACCACTCCACAGGTGCACTCTCGCTCAGCCACTAGTGCTCCTCAAGGCAGCACTCCTCCCCGTCCATCTTTTCCCTCTCCATCCAGAATCCTCACGGTCTGCGCAAAGCAGTATTCTCTCAAAGCTTGCCTTCCTTTCACGAATAACAGCAAAGTGCCAGGCTCAGTACCAACTGGATTATCTCTTTACATCCTCACAGTAACCGGAGGACTAAGGCTACACAAGGTTGAGTAACGTATCCAAGGTCACGAGCCTGGTAGGCCGTAGAGTCTGACCTACTGGAAACCCAAAATCTGCATTCTGTTAACTATGTGGCCTCCTCTCTTGCAGATACCAAAATCTCTCTAATATTTGTTGGTGTAATATGAGACAAGTACAGAGCAAAGTGCTTAAACTTGTCATACAGAAGCACTAAGTATTAATTCATACATATAAAGCCGAAGCAAAAAGAGCTCAAGTGCTTTGCTCTAACAGGGGTTAGTTGGAGTGGCAAGTATCAGAATAAGGTAGGTAGAATGGTTTTTTAAATCTTTGGGGACATGAGAATTCAACCGTACTACTTACAAGTGTGGTCCACCAAACAGCACCATGACCCTGGGAGCCTGTTAAGATGCAGAATCTCAGGCCCCACCCCACACCTATGGCATCTGCATTTTAACAAAGATCCCAGAGAATTAAGTCTGAAAAGCACTGCTCTAAAACTTGGAACCACACTTTGAGTGGCAACGGTCTGGCAAGTAGCCCCAGTGGTTCTCAAAAATAAACATAACATCTCTTGGGAACCACTGATCTTGAAATGCAGGACTTTCAAATCAACACAACGCTATTTTCTGCTGAATTTGTAATCCTCAAAGTTTTCCAGCCACCAGCAACTCCAATGTTCCATGGCACTCTTCCAAAAAAACAAATTAAAAAAAAAAAACTGCATTTGCTTTTAGTGCCACAAGGACACAATCTCTTAGAAGGGGATTCAAAAATATAAGACTGTCAAAAACTATATACCTATTGCTACTAATCTTGAAGAAAGCCAATGTAGAAAGTTATTCGTAAAGATTACATAGCTTATAAAGATAAGAAATCAGAGCTACAAATACTTGAGAAAAGTAGATGGGAAGTGCATCCCAGGGTCAACTTCACTTTAAGATTATTAAAAATCATACCTGCTCATTAATGGTACCTTAAAACAAAAGGTCAACAATTTTAGACAAAATGTTAACAAGTTATGCAGTCAAAATTTGTTCTTTCACACATCATGTAGCAAGAAAAGCAGAGTACAAGTAGACTAATTTTTTTAAAGCAATAAAAGGCCAAAATAGCTCAACCTGGTACTTTGAATTTATTTCTGAGAACTATATGCTAATTAAAACTTATTTATAAAAACTTATAGTTGGCAAACAGATTAAGATTCCTCTGTAATCCTAAAGCTTGCAGAAACATGACAATATTTACTATACTTAATGACTTTAGATTTCTTGAATAATCATCTCAATTAGAAACAAATTGGCCAATCTGTGAACACTACACTTAACTGCACCAAATCACTGGCATTATAATACTATCAAAAGTTTCTAGTAGGAGCCAGAAATCAAAATAAAAAACTCTTCTGGTTTTTGTTTGTCAAATAGTCTCAAAAAATTTTAAGGTACCTATGTAGGTTAAGTATCTCTATCCCATTATATAGTTATACTGTATTATAAATTTCATGAATAATATTGTTGTACAGAAAAATGTGATATAAACCTTTTAAGACACTTAACATCTTCATACAACCAAGAATGTACTGCTTCATCTAGACTGCTCCAAGTAATTTTTTTAGAAAACATGCTTTAAAAGTAGAATCCAAGGAACATCGATTGGAAGTAAATAAACACTTAAAGGTAAAAATATTTTACACAGATACAGCAAGGAAAAAAAGATCTTAAAACCTATTCTAAGATTCTCCCATCCTCTTTGCAGCTCTGAGGAAGTTACTTACCCTTTTAAAACCTTGTTGAAATTCCATCCATCTCCTCAGTCCAAGGAACTTAATAGAATTAATTGGATCAAACCTCTTAAGAACTTTGGAGTCTCTCCGATCTTATATAAATAGGGTCTTTGGAATCATGGAGACCTGAGTTTGAATCCATTTAATAGTATGAACTCATATGCAGGTAGCAGCTGAGTGATCTTGGCAAACTACTTAACTTCTGTGTGCCTTTGTTGTTGTTAAATAACAATTGTCACATCTCCATTTTGGAGAGTATAAAGATTAAACTCGTATGAGAACCACATAAAGTATCCAGAATGGTCTTAATAAAACCAACTAAACCTCATGAAAAATAGTTTTTTTAAAAAGCCCACCAAATCTATACTAAGATATGTAAACACTGAACAAATTATATCCATCTTTCCTAAAAGATGAATTAGTGATTTAAAAAGAAGTAACAGCGGAGAAAGTAGTTTAAACCAGAGATTATGGTAGCTTTGGCTTAAATGTCTTATCAAAAAACTGAAATAGTATCATATAGTAATTTCATTTTAATGTCTTTTAAAATTAGCAGTTTCATTTAATTAGTTTCCTAATGGAAAATCAACAAATTCATTCTTAGGGGAAATACACTTATTATTACTTTTAAAATCCTCAGTGTTTACTACTGAGGACATTAAAAGCCATCAGATGGTAAATGTTTTACCTCTAACAAAAGGGTAAAGAGTATTCGACTATTTTTTGTTATGTCTGAAATTTGACTCTCATACAAAGAGTTAACTGAACCAAGACCAGGGGAGGTAAAGATATTTTGGCAATAAAATATAATGAATTATTACAACTACTTTACTCCTGGAAATGCATATATGTTCAATATGAACTTAGTATAAATACACCTCTCTTCACAGAGAATTTATATTCTACTTTCCTTCTGTCCATGTGAAATGCAATATTTAAATTTGAGGATAAAATGTGAGAGGTATGCATCAGAGATTTATAGATACAAAGTTGGCATACACTTTAAATGAATCATTTTATTTGTCCTCACTGTTTGGTCAGAAGTTTTGTGAACTTTGTTTCTTCCCACTGTCATGTGTTTTTCGGTTAAACAAAGTTAATGTGTACAAACCCAGTCCTGTAGGATGTGTGATTCTTACCAGAGAAACCACTGCACTTTCTACATTTCAGCATTCGATGTTTTTAAAATTATTACTGACATGTAAGTCTTTATGCTCACTAAAAGGCCTTATATTTAGAATGGTTCAAAAGGCCGCGTTGTTTTGGCTCACTTTGAAGATATACTCCTTTCAGAAACGAATTTTTGATATTTAAAACATAATCAGGAGATTGCTACAATTGATAACCTAAACCCTTCAATGGCAATTAAAAACCATGCATATACAAAATAGGAAACATAATCCTATTTCAAGGATGAATATACTTTTTAAAAAACTAATCTAATCTAAATAGCGTTTCTTTAAGTTTACAAAAGACTTTAAGGGTCTCCTCTTTAAAAAGTACAAGAGGGACATTTTTCTTTCGATTCGAATGCGAGTGTCACTGATTTCCTACAATAAAAAAATGTATCCACTCTGTCGGCTTTCTGGAGGGAGGTGGGCAGGTGGAGAGATAAAGTAGACGAAAAAAATCCTACCTGGCTAAAAAGAAATTGTACTTATAGTGGATTTTTCGGTGTGGTTTGGTTTGGTTTGGGGATATTGTGTGCCCCTGGGAGAGAGAAGAAAAAAGTTGTAAGGAGTAAAATGACAGTTTACGAGGCCTGTAAACTCTACCTTGGATCAAATTCAAATTCGCAAACTCCACAAAAGTCTACGGATTTGCCTAGAGCTACGGAGAATAAAAGTCAGGGCAGCACCGCCCATCTCGACACCTACTGAAAGCGTGGCGACCTTAACCTCTGCTCACTGTTGAACTTAGGGAGCAGGCACGTTGGCTCTCAGAAGAAAACACAGAAGTCCCAATTCTTCACGCCACTGTCTTTTTTTTTTTTTTTAGCAAAGCACAAACGCATTAGCCTACACAGCCTCGAAATCGCTCCAAGCTGCCACTTACATGACACTGACTCTGGCGCGGCAACGTGCCTGTCTGCAGAAACACACCTTATTCGCGCCCTCGGAAGCCCGGGTGGCACGCACGGATGCTCGCGGCGTCCGCACCGCGACTGCAAAGGCTCCTACCTGTCAGCGTGATCCTCGGGTCTTCACGCACCGTCAGGGCGCCCAGGCTAGGCGAGGCCGCCGGCGCTCCGGCGGCTTTGGAGGCCGCCCCGCGGGCGCGACCCCTCGTTCCCAGGGACAGCAGGCGCCCTTTGTACATCCACTTCTGCAGCTTCTGGACGGCCACCGCGGGCGGCCTGGGGAAGGGCGGGCCCGCGCCGCGCTCGCCCCGGCCGCCGCGCATCGCG